>NC_053025.1:483920776-484173917 GCF_003073215.2 Triticum urartu
CAAGCTTTGGCTTTTAGGTGTCCTTAGATTATCTTGGGGTGCCATGGGAATCCCCAAGCGTAGGATCTTGCCACTCCTTGTTCCATAATCCATCAAATCTTTCACCCAAAACTTGAAAACTTCACAACACAAAACTTAAAATAGAAAATTTCGTGAGCTCCGTTAGTGAAAGAAAACAAAACACCACTTAAAGGTAATGTAATGAACTCATTCTTTATTTATGGTGGTGTTAAACCTACTGTATTCCAACTTCTCTATGGTTTATAAACTATTTTACTACCCATAGATTCATTAAAATAAGCAAACAACACACGAAAAACAGAATCTGTCAAAAATAGAACAATCTGTAGTAATCTGTTGCTAACGCAAGATCTGGAACCCAAAAAATTCTAAAATAAATTGCTGGACGTGAGGAATTTATCTATTAATCATCTTCAAAAAGAATTTACTAAATAGAAATTTCGGAATAAAAATTGCAGCAATTCTCGTGAGCGCTAAAGTTTCTATTTTTTACAGCAAGATTAAAAAGACTTTCCCCAAGTCTTCCCAACGATTCTACTTGGCACAAATACTAATTAAACACAAAAAACACAACCAAAAGAGAGGATAGATAAATTATTTATTACTAAACATAAGCAAAAATCAAGGAATAAAAATAAAATTGGGTTGCCTCCCAACAAGCGCTATCATTTAACGCCCCTAGCTAGGCATAAAAGCAAGGATAGATCTAGGTATTGCCCTCTTTGGTAGGCAATCCATAAGTGGCTCTCATAATAGATTCGTATGGTAATTTTATTTTATTTCTAGGAAAGTGTTCCATGCCTTTCCTTAATGGAAATTGGAATCTAATATTCCCTTCCTTCATATCAATAATTGCACCAATCGTTCTAAGGAAAGGTCTACCAAGAATAATAGGACATGAAGGATTGCAATCTATGTCAAGAACAATAAAATCTACGGGCACATAGTTCCTATTTACAACAATAAGAACATCATTAATTCTTCCCATAGGTTTCTCAGTAGTGGAATCCGCAAGGTGCAAGTTTAAAGAGCAATCATCAAAATCACGGAAACCTAGCAAATCACACACAGTCTTTGGAATCGTCGAAACACTAGCACCCAACTCACACAAAGCATAGTATTCATGATCTTTAATTTTAATTTTAATAGTAGGTTCCCACTCATCATAAAATTTTCTAGGGATAGAAACTTGCAACTCAAGTTTTTCTTCATAAGATTGCATCAAAACATCAACGATATGTTTAGTAAAAGCTTTATTTTGACTATAAGCATGAGGAGAATTTAGCATGGATTGCAGCAAGGAAATAAAGAGCAATTATCATAATTAAATTCCTTGAAATCCAAAATAGTGGGTTCATTAATATTTAAAGTTTTGACTTCTTCAGTCCCACTTTTAACAATTTTAGCATCAAGATCTAAAGACTCCGAATTTTTGGAACGCCGTCTAGGTAAAGGTGGATCATATTCAGTCCCATCATTATCAAGATTCATATTGCAAAACAAAGATTTAATAGGGGACACATCTATAACTTTTAGATCTTCATCTTTATTTTCATGGAAACTAGAAGAACACGCTTTTATAAAGCAATCTTTCTTAGCACGCATCCTAGCGGTTCTTTCTTTGCACTCATCAATGGAAATTCTCATGGCTTTGAGAGACTCATTGATATCATTCTTAGGTGGATTAGATCTAAGTTTCAAAGAATCAACATCAAGAGAAATTCTATCAACGTTCCTACCCAACTCATCAATCTTAAGCAATTTTTCTTCAATCAAAGCATTGAAATTCTTTTGCGAAGTAATAAATTCTTTAATATTAGTTTCAAAATCAGAGGGCATCTTATTATAATTTCCATCAGAATTGTTGTAGGAATTACCATAATTATTAGAGGAATTACTAGGATACGGCCTAGGATTAAATTTTCCTCTATACGCGTTGTTACCAAAAAATATTCCTACCAACAAAATTCACATCCATAGATTCATTATTATTCACAATCAAAGTAGACAAAGGCATATCATTAGGATCAGAAGAAACACTTTTCTTAGCAAATAATTTCATAAGTTCATCCATCTTTCCACTCAAAACATTAATTTCTTCTATTGCATGTACTTTTTTATTAGTAGATCTTTCAGTGTGCCATTGAGAATAATTAACCACAATATTATCTAGGAGTTTAGTAGCTTCTCCTAAAGCGATTTCCATAAAAGTGCCTCCCGTGGCCGAATCTAAAAGATTCCTAGAAGCAAAATTCAATCCAGCTTAATTTTTTTGTATAATCATCCACAAATTCAAACCATGTGTAGGGCAATTAAGTATCATTAATTTCATCCTCTCCCAAGCTTGCGCAACATGTTCATGATCAAGTTTCTTAAAATTCATAATATCGTTTCTAAGAGAGATGATCTTAGCGGGAGGAAAATGCTTAGAGATAAAAGCATCTTTGCACTTATTCCACGAATCAATACTATTTTTGGGCAAAGACGAAAACCAAGCTTTAGCACGATCTCTAAGTGAAAAAGGGAATAGCTTCAATTTAAAAATATCATTATCCACATCTTTCTTCTGTTGCACATCACACAAATCAATGAAGCTATTTAGATGGGTAGTGACATCTTCACTAGGAAGGCCGGCGAATTGATCTTTCATGACAAGATTCAATAAAGGAGTATTGATTTCACAAGATTCAGTATCGATAAGAGGAGCTATCAGAGTGCTAAGGAAATCATTGTTGTTGGTATTGGTAAAGTCACACAATTTAGTACTATCTTGAGCCATCGTGACAAGCAAGCAATCCAACACACGAGCAAACAAGAGATGGGCAAAAAGAGGAAAATAGAGAAAGAGAGGGAGGATGGAGAGAGAGGTTGAATAAAACGACAAGGGTGAAGTGGGGGGAGGAAAACGAGAGGCAAATGGCAAATAATGTAATGCGGGAGATAAGGGTTTGTGATGGGTACTTGGTGTGTTGAATTTTGCGTAGACCTCCCCGGCAACGGCGCCAGAAATCCTTCTTGCTACCTCTTGAGCACTTGCATTGGTTTTCCCTTGAAGAGGAAAGGGTGATGTAGCAAAGTAGCGTAAGTATTTCCCTCAGTTTTTGAGAACCAAGGTATCAATCCAGTAGGAGGCCACGCACGAGTCCCTCGCACCTACACAAACAAATAAATCCTCACAACCAACACGATAAGGGGTTGTCAATCCCTACACGGTCACTTACGAGAGTGAGATCTAATAGATATGATAAGATAATATTTTTGGTATTTTTATGATAAACATGCAAAGTAAAAAAAAGGCAATAAAAATAACTAAGTATTGGAAGATTAATATGATGGAAGATAGACCCGGGGGCCATAGGTTTCACTAGTGGCTTCTCTCAAGAGCATAAGTATTCACGGTGGGTAAACAAATTACTGTTGAGCAATCGAAAGAATTGAGCATAGTTAGGAGAGTATCTAGGTATGATCATCTATATAGGCATCACGTCCGAGACAAGTAGACCGACTCCTTCCTGCATCTACTACTATTACTCCACACGTCGACCGCTATCGAGCATGCATCTAGAGAGTATTAAGTTAAAAGAGAACAGAGTAACGCTTTAAGCAAGATGACATGATGTAGAGGGATAAACTCATGCAATATGATGTAAACCCCATCTTGTTATCCTCGACGGAAACAATACAATACGTGCTTTGCTGCCCCTACTGTCACTGGGAAAGGACACCGCAAGATTGAACCCAAAGCTAAGCACTTCTCCCATTGAAAGAAAGATCAATCTAGTAGGCCAAACCAAACTGATAATTCGAAGAGACTTGCAAAGATAACCAATCATACATAAAAGAATTCATAGAAGATTCAAATATTGTTCATAGCTAAACTTGATCATAAACCCACAATTCATCGGTCTCAACAAACACACTGCAAAAGAATATTACATCGAATAGATCTCCAGAAGAGAGGGGGAGAACTTTGTATTGAGATCCAAAAAGAGAGAAGAAGCCATCTAGCTAATAACTATGGACCCGAAGGTCTGAGGTAAACTACTCACACTTCATCGGAGGGGCTATGGTGTTGATGTAGAAGCCCTCCGTGATCGATGCCCCCTCCGGCGGAGCTCCAGAAAAGGCCCCAAGATGGGATCTCGTGGATACAGAAAGTTACGGTGGTGGAATTAGGGTTTTGGCTCCGTATCTGGTAGTTTGGGGGTACGTAGGTATATATAGGAGGAAGGAGTACGTCGGTGGAGCAACAGGGGGCCCACGAGGGTGGAGGGCGCGCCCAGGGGGTAGGCACGCCCCCTACCTCGTGGCCTCCTGGTTGATGTCTTGACGTAGGGTCCAAGTCCTCTGGATCATGTTCATTCCGAAAATCACGTTCCCAAAGGTTTCATTCCGTTTGGACTCCGTTTGATATTCTTTTTCTGCGAAACTCTGAAATAGGCAAAAATAGCAATTCTCGGCTAGGCCTCCGGTTAATAGGTTAGTCCCAAAAATAATATAAAAGTGTATAATAAAGCCCAATAATGTCCAAAACAGAATATAATATAGCATGTAACAGTAAAAAATTATAGATACGTTGGAGACGTATCAGATACAATCTGAAGGTTTTGTCAATCCTAAAGGTGCTAACAAAATGTGCAAGCTCCAGCGATCCATCTATGGACTGGTGCAAGCATCTCGGAGTTGGAATATACGCTTTGATGAGTTGATCAAAGCATATAATTTTATACAGACTTGTGGTGAAGCCTGTATTAACAAGAAAGTGAGTGGGAGCATTACAACCTTTCTGATAAGTATATGTGAATGGCATATTGTTGATCGGAAATGATGTGGAATTTTATGGAAAGCATAAAGGAATGTTTGAAAGTATTTTGCAAAGAAATACCTCGGTGAAGCTGCTTACATATTGGTCATCAAGATCTATAGGGATAGATCAAGATGCTTGATAAGATTTTTCAATGAGTAGATACCTTGACAAGATTTGAAGTAGTTCAAAATGAAACAGTCAAAGAAGGAGTTCTTGCCTGTATTGCAAGGTGTAAAGTTGAGTAAGACTCAAAACACGACCACGGCAGAAAATAGAAAGATAATGAAAGTCATTCCCCATGCCTCCGCCATAGGTTCTATGAAGTTTGATATGCTGTGTACAAAATCTACTATGTACCTTGCCGTGAGTTTGGCAAGGGGGTACGATATTGATCCAGGAGTCGATCACTGGACAACGGTCAAAATTATCCTTAGAAGACTAAAGAGATATTTCTCGGTTATGGAGGTGATAAAGAGTTCGTCGTAAAGAGTTACATCGATGCAAGCTTTTACACCGGTCCGGATGACTCTGAGTCTCAATCTGGATACATATTGAAAGTGGGAGCAATTAGCTAGAGTAGCTCCATGCAGAGCATTGTAGACATAGAAAATTTGCAAAATACATATGGGTCTGAATGTGACAGACCCATTTACTAAGCTTCTCTCACAAGCAAAACATGATCACACATTAGTACTCTTTGGGTGTTAATCACATAGTGATGTGAACTAGATTATTGACTCTAGTAAAACCCTTTGGGTATTAGTCACATGGCAATGTGAAGTAATCACATAAAGATGTGAACTATTGGTGTTAAATCACATGACGATGTGAACTAGATTATTGACTCTAGTGCAAGTGGGAGACGGAAGGAAATATGCCATAGAGGCAATAATAAAGTTGTTATTTATATTTCCTTATATCATGATAAATGTTTATTATTCGTGCTAGAATTGTATTAACCGGAAACTTGGTACATGTGTGGATACATAGACAAAACAAAGTGTCCCTAGTTTGCCTCTACTTGACTAGCTCGTTAATGAAAGATGGTTAAGTTTCCTGACCATAGACATGTGTTGTCATTTGATGAACGGGATCACATCATTAGGAGAATGATGTGATGGACAAGACCCAACCATTAGCTTAGCATTATGATCGTTTAGTTTTATTGCTATTGCTTTCTTCATGACTTATACATATTCCTCTAACTACGAGATTATGCAACTCCCGAATACCGGAGGAACACTTAGTGTGCTATCAAACGTCACAACATAACTGGGTGATTATAAAGATGCTCTACAGGTGTTTCCGATGGTGTTTGTTGAGTTGGCATAGATCAAGATTAGGATTTGTCAGTCCGAGTATCGGAGAGGTGTCTTTGGGCCCTCTCGGTAATGCACATCACTATAAGCCTTGCAAGCAATGTGACCAAAGAGTTAGTTACGGGATGATGCATTACAGAACGAGTAAAGAGACTTGCCGGTAATGAGATTGAACTAGGTATGATGACACCGACGATCGAATCTCGGGCAAGTAACATACCAATGACAAAGAATAACGTATGTTGTTATGCGGTTTGACCAATAAAGATCTTCCTAGAATATATAGGAGTAAATATTAGCATCCAAGTTCTGCTATTGATTATTGACTCGAGATCTGTCTCGGTCATGTCTACATGGTTCTCGAACCCGTAGGGTCCGCGCGCCTAACGTTCGATAACGATTTGTATTATGAGTTATGTGTTTTTGATGACCGAAGTTTTTTTGGAGTCCCGGATGAGATCACAGACATGACGAGGAGTCTCGAAATAGTCGAGAGGTAAAGATTGATATATTGGAAGGCTATATTCAGACACCGGAATGGTTTCGAAGTGTTTTGGGTATTTTTCGGAGTACCGGGAGGTTGCCGGAACCCCTCGGAGAAGTAGTGGGCCTTAATGGGATTTAGTGGAAAGGAGAGAAGGGCCTCGAAGGGTGGCCGCACCTCCCCCCATGGCTGGTCCGAATTTTACTAGGAGGGGGCGGCGCCCCCCTCTTTCCTTCTCCCCTCTTCCTCCTTCCCTCTCTCTCCTTCTTGGAAAAAGGAAGGGGATTCCAACTAGCATTGGGAATCCTAGTTGGACTCCCCTATGGCGCACCTGCTCCCTAGCCGCTGGCCTCCTCCTCCCTCCTTTATATACGGGGGCAGGGGGCACCCAAAAGGACACCAAGTCTTCTCTTAGTCGTGTGAGGTGCCCCCCTCCACAGTTACACACCTCGGTCATATCGTCGTTGTGCTTAGGCGAAACCCTGCGCTGGTAACTTAATCATCACCATCGCCACGCCGTCGTGCTGACGGAACTCTCCCTCGACCTCAACTGGATCAAGAGCTCGAGGGACGTCATCATGCTGAACATGTGCTGAACACGGAGGTGCCGTACGTTCAGTACTTGGATCGGTTGGATCGTGAAGACGTTCGACTACATCAACCGCGTTACTAAACGCTTCCGCTTTCGGTCTATGAGGGTACGTGGACACACTCTCCCGTCTCGTTGCTATGCTTCTCCTAGATAGATCTTGCTTGATCCTAGGATTTTTTTGAAATACGGTGCTCCCCAACAGTGAGGGGGTGGGATAGGGGGGGCACAGCTAACTATGTAAGGTAATGTTGGAAAACATTCTAGAAAACAAAAAAATCGCATATACGATCACCAAGATCAAATATGAAGATGCATAAGGGTTGAGATCAACGATCGTTACCAACTCCGAAGTGTAGCAGCAGCAGAAGAAGAAGAGTCGGTGTAGATCATGCTCGAAGTCCCTCGAATGATGATGACGATCCCGCGAACTGCCCTTGAATGATCCCACGAACAGAAGACCGAAAGCACAGCCTCTCTACTTGGTTGCAACCGTACGGTCTTCACAATCCGGTAGTGCTTCGCCGTCCAAAGCTAATCATCATCGGAGAATTAGAGGAAGGAGATTAGAACGACACCGGGATTCTAATTATGAGGATTAGAGGTTGCTAGGGCTAGCTCTAATTAGTATAGGACCAACTAGAACTAGAACTAGATCAACTAGAAGAGGCACCCAAAAACTTGTACTCAAAAGGGTGGAAAACCTCTAGTATATATAGGTTTAGGAGGGAGGAGAGGGCAGCCACCAAGGGAGGAAAGTCCTCCCTTGGTGCGCCGGCCTAGGGGGGATTCCAACTCCCACCCCTAATAGGATTCACCCCCCGCCACACACACACACAAGGAAAGGGGGCTCCACCTCCACTTGGGCCTTTATGGCCCAAGTCTCCTTCGCCTTCTTGGCTTTTTAAGGCCCGTTGATATTTAATTAATATATAAAATACTTTAAACATTTTTCAGAGCATTATATATATAATTTAACATCCTTGAAATCATTTTCCACCTATATATAATTAATCGGTAATACCCAGTATTACCCAATATTCACCAAAACCCTTCTGGTGACCCTGAAACGCTTCTGGAACCTCTTAGAACTATTCTGAATATTAATGAAACTATTTCACAAATATATTTTTATCATTCCCGTCCCACTAATTCTCAGAAGATCATGATTACCTGAAGCTTGTGACCCCGTAGGTTCGGTAAAACATAGACATGAACAAAACCCCTTCGTTCAATGACCTATAGCAGAATCGTGGACATCCATATTGGTCCCTATGATTACACGAATGATATCCGAGTGAACCTTTGGTTATCATGTGATGTTGCCTTTGCTTCGCGATACTCTACAAAACCCGATGTGCATCGATATCCTCTTGGGTCATCACCATGCCCACTATACGGTTGCTCCCGTTACCGGTTTTGTTCTTCTTTCTCGTTGACGTGTTCCGGCATCCCCGTGACGTAGTCACCTGTGTCTGGCCAGATGGTGATGGATGTCGTCACACCGAGAGCGCCATAAGAATATCTCTTTGTCATTGGAGGAGCAAATCCCACTCTCGAGTTGTTCGTTCACTTTTCAAACATTCCGGTGAACCTGAAATTTGTCGTTATGACACCTTATTACAGATGACGTTTGAGCAACCTCAAAGTCCACCGTCTAGTAAGAAGTAACCGATACACTCTCATGGTCTGAGGAACTAAAGTACACATGCTAACACTTCGTGTTATAATAGATGATTTCAGACAATATGATCACAAAGTATAACATACAAGATTGGGTCGATTCAATATGATCGTTCTTCTAACGTCATACGCTCAATGTTGTTTTTAGGACTATCGTTGCACCTAAAGATATCCTAAGATCCAGAAAACGTGATCACCAACAACACTTGAGCAAGTCCTAGAGGCTGGGTCGGGAACCTATTGTTTGACTGTTTATCATTCCACATGTGCATATGATTTTTCCACTGAATCACATATTCCAGGATAATATCAGTTATAGAATGAAATATAAACTCTTAATTATGAATAATGAAAATATAATAATACAATACTATTGCCTCTAGGGCATATTTCCAATAGTTAATGTGCGGCGCCTAACGGGTAGGTACTGCACTTCACAAGTGTGATGCCTTACCCATAGGCGCTACACTTGACAAGTGTGGCGCTTGTCGGCTAGCCGCTGCACGACTAGGGTGGGGCTGAGCTTGGCCTTGGCTTGCCATGCTAGACAGGCGTTCAACGACTGTCAGTAAGGCGCTGCTCTGTAGGGTGTAGCACCTTGCTGCCGGGCGCTGCACAAAAGGGTCAGCTGAGTGAATTAGTTTCACCGATGGTTCAGTTTGTGAAATACTTTCACCCTGAGGTCAAATTTATCCGTTTTGCCCCACCGTAGTTTCAGCATCACCGTAGTTCCATCGTCATCATCCCCAACCACCACGGGACAAGATCACCTCCATCTAACGCCGCCCCGGTACGTCCAACTCCTCTAGATATACACCTCACGCTGTATGTGTTCGATGAAATATTCAAGAAGTTTTTTATTCTTTTGGTCATTTTAAGGTCACCAATGGATTCATCATGGAATTGTGTTTATGGAAACACAGACCTTGATGTATTCATATTCAATGAGTTCATCGATTTGTCAGATTCGAATGACGAACGTGTTGAAATGATGATGAGCATCCAAGAGGAAATGGAGAACACTAGTACAACAAGCTCCTAAACAAACGGTTTTTAACCCCTTTCCGTGACGACATTTGGAACTGTCACCAAGTGAGTGTGGGCGATAGGGGGGTCCTTCCCACACGACCCAGAAACCGTTGGGAATATGCCCTCCTGGCACGCGTGCTCGGCAAAATGAGATCGTGTGCGACCGGCGAGCACTCAAATACGGAAATACGTATAGTAGACTAAAAAATAAAATTATACAGTGAAATTGTTTCCGGTCGCAATTACATCCCACATAGTTAGTCCCCGCCAAATGTTTCCTTTCGTATGTACATCCCACATGGTCGCTCCAAGGAAAACGTTTCCATTCACAGGTACATCACAAACATTTTTCCCGTTAAATCATTTGCGTTATTGAATGTATCACACACAGTCCGTAGAAGAAACTGTGTGGCAAAGGCTCTCCATCACACATTTGCGCAAGGTGGCCTAACACAAACAGTTTTCAAGAGAAAGTCGTGTGTGATTGTTCATTGATCCAACATGGTTTATTCCTAGAAACTGTGTGCGTTGCCTGAGGTCATCGCCCACGGTATTTTTTTCAACAACCGTTTGCAATAGCAAAACCCAATTAGCAGGCTAATTATCCGATTATTCATAATCCATTTATTAATCTAATTGACATCTCATATTAAGCACACAATATATTTCATTTTCATAATTGAAATACATCATAGTACAACATAATATAGCTTCAACACTCAGTTACCCCATTACACAACTACACCAGGACCAAGTTTCACATGCAACATCTATAACCTTTCGAAATTAGCATAATAGATGGTACATAGACAGATGTATCTCATCTGGAAAACTACCGAAGCAGGAGGTGAATATTGAGCCTTCATTGATGTTGAAGGTCTTTGCAACTTTAGGCCAGTGCCTGTGGATGATTGACCGTCCATCCTTCATCCTCTTCAGGAACACTTCAATATTGAACCGTGGGTGTTGTATGAATACCTTCCTCACCTCCTGACCATATAGGTGGTTTGAGAGGTTATCATCAGTGAACTGCTTCGGAAAGGCCTGAAAACAAGCATGTGCATAAATATCTTTTCTATATTGGAAACGGGGCAAAGGAATAAAAAAGGAAAGGTATAATAGTTAGTACCATCCTGTAGTGAACCGATGTCTTCCTCATTGTGCAGACAAAGATCTAGTTGTTTTTTGTCGCTAATTTATTTATCCTAACAATCTTTCTGAGTTTCTTGACTTGACTGATATTCGTGGACAACTCATTTCCCCATTTGCAAAAAGGGTCGAATAGTGGGTCAAAACCTCTGACAGCAGGACCTACATGTGCCAGACCAAATTGTTAAAAACCTAAATATTAGAATGGTTCCTGCAATTGCACAATAATGTGCTATTAGACAATGGACCATGCACGTGCTAACCTCGATTGTAAACCTCAGTGCTTCCCATTGTTTCCCTGCAACACATATAAGGTAGTTAGTCATCAGGTTAAGTAAGGGTTCACATGCTATCAGTAAAATATGTTGATGAAAAATAAGCACATTGCAGATTCATCAGATTAATTCAAGCCACACGGAAAACCCATTTATCCGAACCAAGCATGATTAAGAACTAGGAAATATAGCACTTGTATATGTTTCTCATGTATTAAGTGCAGCCAAATTCGATTTATTCCTCACATGCACAGCAATACAAAATTCTACCCATGACAATTGGACATCGCATTGCAGATTGAACCAATCAGTTAACTAAACACCACGACAAATGAACCAACATTAACTGAGCACCACATTTCACAATATAAAATACTCCTAATAGAAGATCAGACAGTTAACCAAGCAGTTAACTACAGCTAATTGTAGCAATTGTATTTGTTTCTCATGTATTTACTACAGCCAAATTCAATTTATTCCTCACATGGTATACAATAACAGAATGCACCCACAACTATTGAACATCGCATTGCAGAATTGAACCAAATAGTTAACTAAACACCACAACACAAATGAACCAAACGTTAACTGAGCACCACATTGCACAATGTATAACCAAACCAAGCATGCTTGACAACTTGGAAATATAGCAATTGTATTCATTTCTCATGTATTTTGTAAAGATAAATTCGATTTATTTCTCACATGGAAGACAATACAAAATTGCAGCATGAAGAATTGAACATCACATTTGCAGAATTGAACCAAACAGTTAACTGAAGACGACAACTAATTAACAAAATAGTTAATAAGTGAGCACCACACTGCACGACATATAGAACATATACACTAGAGCAACAGATTGCATGGAAAAATTAGATAGCACAATTCACTAGAATTTGTGAAGGAAAGGAAGGAGCAGCACACGCAACGCGTAAACCGAGCATGCTTAACCAGCGTAGCTAGCAAATAACAAGGTGCTCCTTCAAGATATGGGGGTCGGCACGAATGGCAGCCATCGCGACCTCATTCGCGCATGCGGCCGAGATTTGCTTCTCCGCTACCAAATGCTCCTTGAGGTCCTCGCTATACTGCATGCACCATGGCTTAGGGCGGCGATTATCTGGTGGAGGGCTCGGTGATTTCGGTGGAAGGCGCCGCGCCCGCACCGGTGGTCGGGGCATGTGGGATGTGGAAGGAGGAGGAGGAGGATGGGGGTCGGGTGTGGATTACCTGCCTGGATAGGCGAGGCCGAGCAGTGTGAAAGAGGGTCGTCGGCGAGGAGGCGGCGGCGGTGCAAGCAAGGAGTGAAGGTTTCAACTTGGAAAAGAAGGCGGAAACAGGGGAAATGTGGCTTTTGTAAGGGGGAGGTGGCGGGGAGG
Organism: Triticum urartu; assembly: GCF_003073215.2. Lineage (NCBI taxonomy): Eukaryota > Viridiplantae > Streptophyta > Magnoliopsida > Poales > Poaceae > Triticum > Triticum urartu. Next base: position 483,933,515 of record NC_053025.1, read on the forward strand.
TAGATATTTCCACAGAAGCCGAAAATTTGGAATCGCTTCAGCCAAAAAACTGGCGCGCAAAGTGTCATCAGACACGGTCCCTTATTCAGACACGGTCCAGAGATATTTTGCACTGCATCTGACACGGTTGGTTATAATAAACTGTGTGGGATCTACTTGATTTTTTGTCTTGATTTGAATTACATAATGGGGTCACAGTAGCCATGGATGGTGTTTCAATTGCTAGAACTTTTATCTACAGTGAACATGCAACTATAGGTGTGTCATCAAAAAAATTGGAATTATTCAGGGCTCGTTTGGACATTTTTATACATTAACTGGGTTTTCTAGGCATTTTATGCGCACAATTCAAATTTGAACTACATGCACATGCTCCAGTGCATATAAACTGGTTGAAAAAACAAATATGTGTCCTTGGTTGCATGCTCAGGTCACATGCAAGAAATGGGAATGTATTTCAAACACCCTGCCACCGTCAGTCGGCCGGACATATTAAGATACCTGGTTTTTAAATTCTAGTAAATCCAAAACTCGTTAGAAATTCATGAAACTTGGCATGCTATCATGGAGCGGCATCAACATGCCATGGTAAATTTTTTTTCCCATTTGTGGCAGGTTTGGGTATAAGCGTCGCACAAACCAGAGCTTCTCACAACAAGTGTGATGGTTTCGATAGGGAACGTGCCACCTTCGGGGACGTAATGATATCTGTTGCCTCTTATTGCTTTCATAATTTTTCTAGTGTCAACATAGAACAACAAGAGTGTTGTGTTTAATTTTTGAATTTTTCGGGGTTCGTTTGGACATTTTTATACATTAACTTGGTTTTTTAGGCATTTCAGGTGCATAATTCAAATTTGAACTACATGCACATGCTCCAGTGCATATAAACTGGTTGAAAAATCAAATATGTGTCCTTGGTTCCATGCTTAGGTCCCATGCAAGAAATGGGAATGAATTTCAAATACCCTGCCACCGTCAGTCGGCCACAAACATTGAGATACCTGGTTTTTCAATTCTAGTAAATCCAAAATTCATCTGAAATTGATGAAACTTGGCATGCTATCATGGAGCGGCATCAACATGCCGTGGTAAAAACTTTGTCCCATTTGGGGCAGGTTTGGGTATAAGCTTCTCACAAACCAGAGCTTCTCACAACAAGCGTGATGGTTTCGGTAGGGAACGTGCCACCTTTGGGGACGAAACGATATCTGTTGCCCCTTATTGGTTTCATAATTTTTCTAGTGTCAACATAGAACAACAAGAGTGTTGTGTTCAATTTTAGAATTTTTCGGGGTTCATTTAGACATTTTTATACATTAACTGGGTTTTCCAGGAATTTTATGTGCATAATTCAAATTTGAACTACATGCAAATTCTCCAGTGCATATAAACTGGTTGAAAAATCAAATATGTGTCCTTGGTTGCATGCTTATGTCCCATGCAAGAAATGGGAATGAATTTCAAACACCCTGCCACCGTCACTCGACCGCAAACATTGAGATACCTGGTTTTTAAATTCTAGTAAATCCAAAACTCATATGAAATTCATGAAACTTGGCATGCTATCATGGAGCAGCATCAACTAGCCGTGGTAAAAATTTCGTCCCATTTGGGGCAGGTTTGGGTATAAGCTTCTCACAAACCAGAGCTTCTCACAACAAGCGTGATGGTTTCGGTAGGGAACGTGCCACCTTTGGGGACGAAATGATATCTGTTGCCTCTTATTGCTTTCAAAATTTATCGAGTGTCGACATAGAACAACAAGAGTGTTGTGTTCAATATTGGAATTTTTCGGTGTTCATTTGGACATTTTTATACATTAACTGGGTTTTCCATGCATTTTATGTGCATAATTCAAATTTTAACCACATGCACATTCTCCAGTGCATATAAACTGGTTGAAAAATCAAATATGTGTCCTTGGGTGCATGCTTAGGTCCCATGCAAGAAATGGGAATGAATTTCAAACACCCTGCCACCGTCACTCGGCCGCAAACATTGAGATACCTGGTTTTTAAATTCTAGTAAATCCAAAACTCGTCTGAAATTCATGAAACTTGGCATGCTATCATGGAGAGGCATCAACATGCCGTGGTAAAAAAATTGTCAGCTTCCCCAGGTTTAATTCAGTTTCCCCAGTTTAATTTGGTTTTTTAAATATAAAACACTCATCGCAAACGTTTTAGTTAGAACACCCGTATGCAAACCGACAGCTTCCCTAGGAAGCCAAGGGAAAATGTGCCGAGCAGGATTTGTGTAGCTCTTGATCGCAAACGTTTTAGATAGAACACCCGTATGCAAAGTGAGAGCAGCGCAGGATTTGTGCATCCCTTCAACGCAAACGGTTGTTTTGGATGACCCGTGTGCAACCACGTACAAAAATTATTGGGTATGTTGCCATTTGTCAAACTGGAAAGATTTACATTTGTTGATCTAGTAACGTTGCCATTTGTCAATCCTTGTAACACTGCGATTTGTCAAAAAATGCAGCTAGAAATCATTAGCACTATCTAATTTTTGCAACTAAAATCCAGTAATTAAGCATATATTTCATTCATAGATTAAGCAGCCATTCCTAATTTATAGAAATAGTTCTACTCTATAGCTGAACCGACCAAACTTCCCCAATTGTTGCCAACCACATACTGTAATTGCTAGTTCAACTATATATACTAGCTAATTTTCAGTATGTTGTAAAGTTCGACCACACATCTATAGTGAGATGAACTAAACAAAATATCCCCTAAATACTACTACTACCACGGAGGGGCTTTGTGCTACTTCCGGCAAACTCTCCTCTGCCGAGTGTGCTCACCCCCTCAGTAAGAGTCAGAGGAGGAGGAGCCTACCGACGAGCTGGATAAATGCAATACGGTGCCTGCCAATGCTGCATGTTCAGCGATGCTCGTGAGCTCGAACGCCCACTGCTGCTCTAGATGATCCCTCTCGAAGCGGTCGGACTGCTTGTAGACCTGCTGATTCCTCGCCTCTGCGTCGGTGTGTGCTGCGGCCACAGCTGCGGTAAGGCTCTTTGCGTGCTCGACGAGGCGCTCCTCCTCCTCCTCCTGCAGGAACTCGATGTAGCGCGCAAGGTCGCTGACGCACATGCAGGCCTCCACCTCCGCCTCCCACCTTCAGGCTGCGGTGGTGGAGCGGGTGATAATCCTGGCGGTCGACAGTGGGCTAGCGGCCACGGCGGCCGACGATGGGGTGGCGGCCACGACCACCACCTCCCGCCTTCGGGCCGTGATGGCAGGGCGGGTGATGGCCACAGTGGCCGGGAGTGGGGTGGCGGCCACGATGGCCACCTCCCGCCTTCGGGCCGCGGCAGCGGAGCGGGAGATGACCCTGGCTTTTGACGGTGGTGTGGCGGTAACGGCGGCCGGCAACAGCTGTCGATGGGCAGCGGCGGTGGAGCATGTGGTGGGTGTTCCACGCACACCCAACAGGGACGCGACGCGCACTACACTACGCCGGGGACTGCGCCGCCGCCGCGGTGTAGCCTCCTAGCTGGAGCTGTCCTTTAATGACGGTGGAGTTGCTGAGCAACAACGACGGACCTGTGCCATTGGCGATTGTAGGAGAAGCAGACGAGATAAGCTACAGGGAGGGAGGGGAAAATGCGACGTAGGACTCGCCGGCCATGAGGGTTTTTATAGCAGGCCAGTAAGCATCGCAATTTTGGGGGATTTCACCCGTCGGGCGGGAAGCTTGCGCGGGAACCTGCGAGGTTGTGCGGGAACGGGCTCACCGAGGATTCATTGGCGCAAGCATTTGGCCAAAAGAACGCCCCCGCGCAATGCACAAGCTTGCACTGTAAGTCGTCTGCGATAGCGGGGTGACAAGATGTGCGAGAGGACATCTTTAATAAAAAAACGTTTGCGATTTAATTACCTACTATACCCCCATCCTGGTTTATAAGTAGGATTTAACTTATAAAATACGAATGCATGTCGCGAAAGATTATATCGTTGGAGTCGTATTTGAAGATAGTTTCCAGCTATACAATTTTTGTAACATGCATTAACACTGTTTTCGTTAAATTTAAGGTTATATACCAGCAAGCGTTTGCCCGCAACACACACGGCTTATTACATCACAAATAGCTTGGATGGATCAACTATATGCCACGTATCGCACACGCAACTCTAATCTGATTCATGCTTGATGTCTCCGACACCGCTCACACAGTTTGTCTTATTTGCCACGTATCACTGTGCCGTCCTCTGCTCGCGTCCCTCGGCAAGCTCCGCTCGCCGTTAGGCGCTACGGCGTGCTCTGTCGTGTCCGTTGGTGCGCTCTGCTCGCGTCCGCTGGTGCGCTCTGCTCGTGTCCGTCGGCGCGCTCGGCATGTGGACAACTTTTCCTTCCGTGTTCAACTTCTATTTGCATATATATACTAGCAAGATGCTCGTGCGTTGCACGGAACATCAAGATACATTTGTATGAGTAGTTTATCTTGTGAGAGAAAAGGATGAACGGGAGAAGTCCTTATCTGCAGGTGTGGAGAGAGGTGCGGGTATCTTTTTGCACAATTTTCATAGTTTGCTTTCTAACCGTCAGATATAGATCAGATGGTTTATAATACACGATGGCAGGCACACCATCATCACCAACTCAGTCTTTTATAAGAGTAGAGATAGAGATGGTTGATCGCCGTTGAGGCGACCGCGGAGCGCTCTGCTCGCGTCCCTCCGGGCGCTCTGCCAGTGGTTGGGCGTGCGCACGTATCACGTCGAGGGCCCCATATGCATGCGGTTGCACCGCGCGCGTTGCCACGCGATGCAGTTACGTGCGGCACGATGTAGTTACGCGCTGCAAATTTGAACTGCCATCAGGGCCTGCCGATATTCCTGGCCGTCCGGCTTCCCCTTTAATTCCCGCAGCCATCATAACCTTAGTATCTTCAACCTTTCGATCGCGCCCCACAACACAACAAGCACACCCATGATGACACATAGAGAGGGGATATCCAGCGGTGCTCCAATGGAGTTAGGCGAGCATAGAGTGGACACCCACGCGAGGGAGACAAATCTCTCGGTGGTGTACACCATCGACCCGGCCGTGCTGGACGACTACATCAATAGCATTGAGCAGTTGCTTGCTCTAGACAAGTACAAGGTGGTCGGCATCAACCTCCAGTACACCCCGATCGTCCCAACATAGATCAGAAGGTTGCCGTCACCCAATTGTGCGTGGGCCATCATGTCCTCATCTACCACTACTGTATGGCCACAGAGCCTTGTGACCGTTTCAACAGGTTTGTCAATAGCTCCGACTACAAGTTATCCACGATGGACACCACTGACGATGTAAACACGCTCCGTGTTACGGGCTTGGCCTGCAAGAACCTTGTCAAAATCCGTGACCACTATAGGGTCTGGGGCAGCACGAAGAAGGACTCCCTAGTCGAACTCACCTCGGCCATCATTGACCCCTACTACGAAAAGATGAAGCAGGATGCCCAGAGAACAAGTCCTGTATCCTAGCACGGGGCCTGGATGCGGCAGCTGGATGAACCTTACCTCAGGTTCGCGGCCAAGAGCGTGTACACATGCTACAAGATGCACATGCGGATCGTTGACATGAGGAAGTGCCTCGTTACCAAAATCGACGAGCCCGGATCGAGCCACAAGCAGAGAAAGCGTCACAAGAAGTAGATGATGATCAGATGATCGTTTATGCTAGTTAATGATGCATGTAATATATAGATTACTTTATTGTTGGTGTGTGGAAATATCATGTGTGTAGTAGCCACCTATGTAATAGTTTACTTTGGTGTGTGCAAATGCCATCGTTGTAGTAGCTACCTATGTAAGTGGATGTTTAATTTCGTTATGCAAGCATGTCCTTATAAGTGTGTGTGTGTGTGTGTGTGTATGTTGTTGTCTTGTATGCAATCCCATCGCACAACACACACGTCTTGTTAAGTTGAACCGTTTCTATTCTCTTGTGTCAACGCAAACAGTTCATCCGAGTGAACCACATGCTGTATATCGCACACACCTTGATCTGGCTGACCATTTCTTTTGTGTTGCCTTATCACAAACAGGTCATATGAGTGAACCGTATGCTGTATATCGCACACACCTTCATCTGGCTGCCCATTTATTTTGTTTTGCCTAATCACAAACAGTTCATCCGAGTGAACCGTATGCTGTGTATCGCACAAGACTTCATCTAGCTGCCCGTTTCTTTTGTTCCTCCTCATTGCAAACAGTGAATTGAACTGGACCATATGCCCTTCATCGCACACGCAACTAAAATCAGAACCATATTTGATGCATCCTCCACCGCAAACGTCTTGCACCTTTTTTGACGGTTTTCATACACCACCTTTTGCGATTATTGCATCGCACATAGTTTCTCGAAGGGTCTCTGATCATAGTGTCGCGTTAGCAGCATCCTACAGTAGTGGAAGGCAGAGGACCATGGAATAAATTTCTAGGGTTCCATAAAGGGCCAGAGAGTTATTCCTCGTGATAGGATTGTCGACACACGGTTTCTGTGCACGAACTACTTCACACTAGACCCTACATACCATGAAGGTTTCTTTCGACGCCGCTTCCAGATGAGCAGAGATTTCTTCTTGCGCGAAGTGACTAACGTGGAGAAGGTTAATGACAATTTCAAGATGAGAATCATTGTTACAAAAAACTGCCCTTCTCTACTTTGCAGAAACGCAGGTGTCGTACGTCAGACGATCTGGTCGAGGGCGTCGCCCGCTGCACGCCCGGGTGAACACGCCTCCTTGCCGCATTCAAACGCCTCCATGAAACCCGCGTGGAAACCGAGAAACCCACTCCGGCCACACGTTCGTTCATGACCGGGTCGACATTAAACGCAACTTCGGCCGAGCTCCTCCCGTCCGCCCTCTATTTAATCTCCTATTTAAACGAGGCCCAACGCCGGCCAATAATCGCACACCTCCACCGCTCTCCTATCCCCTCCTTCTCCATTTTCTCCACTCTTACAATGGCTTATGAAGAGTAGTTATCTAGCATACAAGCCAGCTAGGTGGCCCGTCGAGCTCGGCAGATACGAGCTATGCAGCTCGCTGATCCACCTTCCTCGCCTCTCGCCCGACGGAGCCAGTTGCCACCCCAAGCTGGCGGGTGGTTCAGCAACTCGCCGCTCCCGGCCAGCTCATCGAGGAGCTGCGACTTGCTCCACAGCGGCACGACGGGGAGCACGGGCACCGTCGCTGCCATCCACAATGTCGCCTTGAAAGCACAAGTGACCCCTGGGTGATTTTGGTAATTAATGTCAACATATCTCTTGTTGGACTAATGCATTTATCTAGTGTATTTCAGACAAGTTCAACAATGGCGTGGAAAGGAGAAGAGGATGTGGAACCCCTTGTAAATGCTAAGGACACATATTGGCAAAAGCACAAGACTCTTCATTTCATTTTTTAGTGATCCAAGGTCAGATTGAGTCCATAGGAAAGCCAATACTATTAAAAGGGGATAAGGTGTTTCTTAATGGCTTGCTTGCTCAAATTCTTAGTGATATTGCTCCAAAGCCCTCAACCACTTTCTCATTCCAAATATGTCAAAATTCTAAACTCCAACTCGGCTCCACCGATTCATTCCATCAAAGCCACCGAGTTTATATGACATATCCACTACCAGAAACTCTAACAGTTCGGTCACACCGATACGAATCTCGGTCTCGTCGAGATGGCCTTGCCAATTCTCTGTTTCCTGTTGCAATCATTTTGGTCTCACCGAAATAGCGATCGGTCTCGCCGAGTTGGCTTGACATTTTGTCTGTTGCCTTATTGCTTCACTTTGGTCTCACCGAGTTGATGCAATCGGTGCCACCGATTTGATGTTTGCCCTAAGCCCTAGCACATCAGTCCCACCGAGTTGTTCCAGTCGGTCCCACCAAGATTCCGAACGTTCACATTTTGAACTAAATCGGTCTCACCGAGTTCATCTATTCGGTCTGACCGAGTTGGGTCAAATGTGTGTAATGGTTGAATTTTGTGTGGAGGCTATATATAGCCCTCCACCCCCTTATCCATATGTGAGAGAGCCATCAAAACATGCCTACACTTCCATCATAAGTATTCTGAGAGAGAACCACCTACTCATGTGTTGACATCAAAATATTCCAATCCTACCACAAGAATCCTGATTTCTAGCCTTCCCCAAGTTGCTTTCCACTCAAATCATCTTTCCACCATATCCAAATCTATGAGAGAGAGAGTTGAGTGTTAGGGAAGGCTATCATTTGAAGCACAAGAGCAATGAGTTCATCATCAACACACCATCTATTACCTTTTGGAGAGTGGTGTCTCCTAGATTGGTTAGGTGTCGCTTGGGAGCCTCCCACAAGATTGTGGAGTTGAACCAACAAGTTTGTAAGGGCAAGGAGATCGCCTACTTCGTGAAGATCTACCCGAGTGAGGCAGGTCCTTCGTGGGCGATGTCCATGATGGGATAGACAAGGTTGCTTCTTTGTAGACCCTTCGTGGGTGGAGCCCTCCATGGACTCGCGCAACCGTTACCCTTCGTGGGTTGAGATCTCCATCAACGTGGATGTATGATAGCACCACCTATCGGAACCATGCCAAAAATCTCTGTGTCTTCATTGCGTTTGCACACCCCAATCCCATCTCATTACTTTCTTGCAATTAGCATGCTTTACTCTTTCCGTCGCACATACTCTTGTCATGCTTGCTTGAAATGTATTGTGAATGCTTAAACTTGTGCTAAAACTTCACCTTAACTTGAAGAACTTAAAAACGGCCACTGTTACTTGTGAAGGGTCTAATCACCCCTCTCTGGACCCCTCTTCTCGATCCTTACATGCCTCGTACCGCGCCTCCCCTGTCTATGGCCATGACTTCCGTGCCTGCGGCCGCGCCATGCAGGCAGAGACAGAAGCCGAGTGCGTGGAGAGCGACGAGTCGGCGGCCACCGCCTCCGCAAAAGCCGCCATCATCAAGGGAGGCCGCCACCGCTTGGGTCCCATGAAGGCCACCGCTGAGGCAACGCCAATGTACACAACAGGTGTCTTGCCGGGTCCTTCTGTTGTGAGGACCTTCATCGACCCTGCATGGGCTACAGGGAAGTAGAGTAGCCCCTTCGACTCCATCTTAGGCATCAGCAAAGGATTTCACTCACTTGAGAGGTGGGGAAGCGAGCCATCCATTGCATTGAAGCATATACCTCCAGGGCTCCCGACGGTCCGGTGATCGCTACCGAACATGAGGAAGACAAAGGGATCCGCGAGCAACCATTTAGATTAGGTATTATTATACATGTGCAGTTCAGGAGTAGCACCTCTTAGTTGATTTATAAATGTAATGAAATCCGTCATGTTTATATGAAAATCCGGTAATTTATATGAATTCGTCATTGTTTATATGAAATATCATCGTGTTTGCACGAATTTCGTCCGGTTGATTGAGTTGTTGTCAAAATGTGTGCGGGTACGATTGGATGGCGTAATTTGGAGGTCGCAGTTAGAGATGTGCCCTAAGTCAGTCTGCGGTCGGCTCAGGCGGTGAGGTAGGACAAATAAAAACCAGCTTGTGCGAGCTCGTCTCCGATGCGCGTGCTGGCGGTCCGAGATGAGGAAACCAAGTAGCTTTTCGGCCGGGACGCCGAAAACGCATTTCTCCGGGTTGATCTTGACTCTATATTCGTGCAGGTTGGCAAAGGTTTCCTTCAGGTCGTCAAGGAGCATGAGGTGCTGCTTGGTCTTCACCACGATGTCGTCCACGTAGACGTGGATGTTGTGGCCGAGTTGTGGCAGCAAGCATTTCTGCATGTAGCGTTGGAAGGTGGCACTGGCGTTCTTCAGGCCAAATGACATTGTGATGTAGCAATCCGCCCCAAAGGGCGTGATGAAGGACGTCTTCAGGGCGTCGGCCAGGTCCAGCTTTATCTGATGATAGCCGGAGTAAGCATCCAGGAAGGACAGGAGCTCACAAGCGGCGGTGGAGTCGATGACTTAATCGATCTGCGGGAGGGCGAATGGATCCTTGGGGCAGGCCTTGTTCAGGCTGGTGTAGTCGATACACATGCGCCAGGTATTGTTTTTCTTTAGGACAAGGACTGGGTTAGCCAGCCACTCGGGGTGGAACAACTCCATGATGAAGCCAGCCGCCAAAAGCTTGGCGGCTTCTTTACCGATGGTTCTTCTCTTCTCGAAGAAACGACGTAGGGGTTGGCGAACAGGCTTGGTGTCCTTGCAGACGTGGAGTTTGTGATTGGCGTACTTCCTTGGGTTACGCGGCATGTCCTTCTGGGTCCATGCGAAGATATCCCGATTCTCACGGAGGAAGTCGACGAGCTCGCCTTCATATTTGCTGTTGAGGCGGGTGCCCACGACAACGTACTTGCTGCAGCTGGGATCTTCCGGGTTCAGCTTCACTTTCTTGGTCTCCTTGGAGGGCTTGAACGAAGCCTTGTTGGCTGGCTCCTCGGCCGGAATCGGCACAGCCAACATCTCGCTGGGCAGGGCGATGATCCTGTTGAGCTGGCGCCGCTCCTCGGCTATGACGAGCGACTCGGCCAGTTGGCGCCATCTCGGGCACACTCCACGGACTTGCGGTAATCATCGGTGATGGTGATGAGACCTTTCGGACCTGGCAACTTCATCTTCAAATAAGCATAGTGGGGGACTGCCATGAACTTGGCGAGCGCGGGCCGGCCCAACAGTACATGATACGCGCTGGACAGATCCACCACCTTGAACCAGAGCGGCTCGCGTCGGAAGTGGTCGCTGGTGCCGAACAGGACGTCGAGCCGGACCCTGCCGATCGGGGAGCAGGAGAGGCCGGGAATGATGTTGTGGAAGATCGTCTGGGTCGACTGCAGGTGTTTGGCCTCGAGGCTGAGCTTGGTCATGGTGTCGTGGTAGAGGATGTTGATGCTGCTGCCGCCCTCGATGAGGTCCGGGAGAACTAGCACATGCGTCGGGGCACGACGATGGTGGGGTTGAGGATGAGGGCGTAGCCACCCGGGTTCGGCATGACGGCCGGGTGGTCTTCCCAGGTCCAGGTGACCGGGCGCTTCGACCAGTGCATGTATTCTGGCTTGGCCGGGATGACGGTGTTCACCTCCTGCTGGAGCAAGCGCTTGCGATGCTTTTCGTCACCGAGTGAAGATGACGTAGGTTGTGCTTTGGTTGGGGTAGACGTCGTCGCGCATCATGCTGCCAGCCGGAGGCGGGGGAGGAGGCGGAGGCAGCTGTCCCGCTCCTGGAACCGGGGCCGGAGGAGGCAGGATGTCGCCCAGCATGATGCGCTTGGTGACAGCGCACTGCCGAAGTGTGTGCATGGACGGCCTCGCGCCGCTGTGGTGTTTGCACGGAGCGTCGAGCATATTCTTGAAACTCATGGCGGGTTGCCATGCCATCTTGCCGGTTTGTCGGAGTTTGGCAGCCGGCTCGACCGCGGGTGCCTGTTCGGCGGCCGTGACGAGCCAGTTGACGTAGCGCTGAGACAGCTGGTCGGCCTTGCGCTTGTTGTTCTGCTGATTGTGTTGCTGCCGGCTTCTTCCGCCAGCCGGCTTGGGAGGGCGGACAAGCTTTGCCTTGCCGGCTTCGTCTAGCGCCACCTGGATCTTCATGGCGGATTCGGCGTTGGCGTATTTGTCCGCCGTCAGCATGAGCACGGCCATGGTGGCCGGCTCGGAGCGCAAGAGCTTGTGCTTGAGGAGGGTGCCATCCCGACACCCGTTGACGAAGTAGTGGATGGCCTGGACTTCGTGAACACCCTCGTAGCTGTTCTGGAGCTCGGTCCAGCGTGTGAGGTACTCGCAGCCAATCTCCGTCGGTCCTTGAACGCACATGGCGAGCTGGCTGGGGCGGCCATGTCACTTGTAGGTCTCGGTGAAGTTGTGTACGAAGGCTTGCTCGAAGTCAACCCACGTGTTGATGCTGGCCACCGGCAGGTTGTTCAGCCACGTGCGGGCCGAACCCCGGAGCATGAACGACGCGTATCCTACGGTGAGATGGTGGTTGTCGCCCACGATGCCGATGGCGGTGGTGTAGTCGGGGAGCCAATCCTCCGGCTTGACGGCGCGCGCATTGCATGTAGAAGCATAATGCACAAACCATCAAACACTCGGCGTTGTCGATGGCACGCGGGCCCAGCCGGCTGGCGACCGCACCACGGGGGGGGGGGGGGGGGGGGTCGGCGGAAGCCGGACGTTGGCCGGGTGGTGGGGGAGGATCATGCTGGCGCTAGTCTCCCGGGGACGGCTCGTCGCCCAAGCCGCCGCCGGCCGTCAGGGCGGGGTTACAACAGGTCCGGGTGCGGCCGGAGTGCGCTTCGCCGGGTGGCGAAGACGCCGTGTTCTGCTGGTCGTCGAGACTGTTGGTGCGGATGGAGCCGGATCCCGCTGACTTGGCGAGTTGGTTGACGTAGTCCTGCTGCACATTGGCCACGCCGAGGAGGTCGTTCACCCACTTCAAGCGGTCCTTCAGCTCCTCGCCTGCGAGCTAATCCAGACCGACTATGACCGCCTGGGCGGCGCGCATATTCTTCACAGGAGTCTCGAAGATGGGAGGGATTGTGTAGAAGGCCCGCACATCGGCGACCTGGCTTGGCTCGGCCGCGGCAGGCGTGAAGTCGTAGGCGGCGCTGCGCTCCAGCTGAACGGAGTCCCGGCAGCGCTGCTTGGTAGCTAGAGTCTCGGACTGGTCCAGCAGGAGCTGGCGGTCTTCCTTGAGCCGAGTCCGGGTCTCGGCGATGTTGGAGGTGTCGACGTCGATGGTGATGGGGAGGCGAAGGCTCTGCATCGTGGCACACAGTGGCTTAAGCAGGTTGGCGCGATCCGCTACGGCCCTAGCTTCTGCGGCCTTCCCCGCCGTGCTGGACGAAGAAGCGCCGGTGTCGGTGACGAATACCTCTACGCTGAGCTCCATTGCCCCAGCGGGAGCACCGTCTCCAAGGGAGACGGGGGAGCCGGAGATGTCAAGTACCTCGTTGTGGTACTCGTCGGCCGCGAGCACAACAGAGATGCGCATCGCGGCGAAGGAGGCAGCGAGCGCATCGATGACGTCGTCCGCCAGCGTGACGGGCTCGTTGGAGTCAGAGAGGAGCCCTGTCCGGAACATGTCTCCGGCCGGGACCTCGAGCAGCCCCACAGTGGGCACCAACTGTCTTGGTTGGTGCACGGCAGATGCCAAGGGATGGCTAAAGAGAGGAGGAGGCTCGAGGGCACCGGTGGGCTCCAGAGGCGAGGTCGGCATGAGAGAGCGAGGGACGCAAGACATACCCAGGTTCGGGGCACTCCAGAGTGATAACACCCCTAGTCCTGCCGAGTGTAGTTTGTTCGGAATAGTATAGAGTTGATCCTAGAGCTATACGGAGGAAGAAGGAAGACATGCCAGGCCTTAGGCTGCTCCTCTCCTAGAGTGTGGCTAGTCTAGTTGATCTTGTGTCCGCGTGTGTGTGTTTCCTGCCTGCTTGCTTAGGTTCTCGTCATGCCCGTATGCATGAGGGCTCCTGGGGGTTTTATAGGTCAACCCCCGTGGTACAATGGTAATGTTACAAGGCCGTGGGGTCGGGTCGTCATTGTCCAGGAAGTCGGCGCTGGGACCCACCGGGTGTTAGGGCTCGTCGGGTTCTCCGGGTGCGGGCCTCGTATGTCGGGAGTACTGTTTGTCGTCAGTCGATTGTCACAGAGTGGCCGGGTTGAGTCCGCTATAGTGGAGCAATATCAGGTCGCTGCTTGCTAGTGTCAGCAGTGACAACGGGTGTACTGTTGCCATGCTAGCCCAGGTCAGCAGGTAGGTGGGGCACTTTTGCCACGCCTCGGCTGACCAGAGGCGTTGGTGGGGCACTGTTTCCTTGCTCACCCTTGAATGGAGACTCGTCCCATCGGACGGCTGGGATGGGACGAGAGCTGACCCATGGCCGGGTTAAGAAACACGCCAAAGGGGGAGCTGGCTTGTTGGAGAAGTCTTGATATGCCGAGTTCGGCCATCTTGTGCGAGCCGTTGGGGCCTGCTACGTCTTGAGCTTGCGTTGGTTTTCCCTGAAGAGGAAGGGATGATGCAGCAGAGTAGCGTAAGTATTTCCCTCAGTTTTTGAGAACCAAGGTATCAATCCAGTAGGAGCCCATGCTCAAGTCCCTCGTACCTGCACAAAGCGATAGCTACTCGCAACCAACGCAATTAGGGGTTGTCAAGCCCTTCACGGTCGCTAACGAGAGTGAGATCTGATAGATAGAATATTTTTGGTATTTTTGATATAAGGATGCAAAGTAAAAAGTAAAAGCAAAGTAAATAGCAAAACAATATAAAAGTGATGGAGATTGATATGATGAGATAGACCCAGGGGGCATAGGTTTCACTAGTGGCTTCTCTCAAGAGCATAAGTATTCTGCGGTGGGCGAAAAAATTAATGTTGAGCAATTGATAGAATTGAGCATAATTATGAGAATATCTAGGCATGATCATGTATATAGGCATCACGTCCGTGACAAGTAGATCGAAATGATTCTGCATCTACTACTATTACTCCACTCATCGACCGCTATCCAGCATGCATCAAGAGTATTAAGTTAAAAATAGAGTAACGCCTTAAGCAAGATCACATGATGTAGAGAGATAAATTCATGCAATATGAAATAAACCCCATCTTGTTATCCTCGATGGCAACGATACAATACGTGCCTTGCTGCACCTTCTGTCACTGGGTAAGGACACCGCAAGATCGAACCCAAAGCTAAGCACTTCTCCCATGGCAAGAACTACCAATCTAGTTGGCCAAACCAAACGGATAATTCGAAGAGACTTGCAAAGATAACCAGTCATACATAAAAGAATTCAGAGAAGATTCAAATATTATTCATAGATAGACTTGATCATAAACCCACAATTCATCGGTCTCAACAAACACACCGCAAAAAGAAGATTACATCGAATAGATCTCCACGAGAGAGGGGGAGAACTTTGTATTGAGATTCAAAGAGAGAGAAGAAGCCATCTAGCTACTAACTATGGAACCGAAGGTCTGAGGTAAACTACTCACACTTCATCAGAGGGGCTAGGATGATGTAGAAGCCCTCCGTGATGATGGCCCTCTTCCGGCGGAGCTCCGGAACAGGCCCCGAGATGGGATCTCGTGGATACAGAAAGTTGCGGCGGTGGAATTAGGTTTTTGGCTCCTGTTCTGATTGTTTGGGGGTACGTGTGTATATATAGGAGGAAGGAGTACGTCGGTGGAGCACCGAGGGGCCCATGAGGCAGGGGGCGTGCCCTAGGGGGGGGGCGCCCCACCCTCGTGACCACCTCTTTGATCCCTTGCAGTAGGGTCCACGTTCGGTGAGAAGATCACGTTTTCGAAGATTTTATTCCGTTTGTACTCCGTTTGATATTCCGTTTATCCAAAACACTGAAATAGGCAAAAAAACAGCAATTCTGGGCAGGGCCTCCGGTTAATAGGTTAGTCCCGAAAATAATATAAAAGTCAAAAATAAAGCCCAATATAGTCCAAAACAGTAGATAATCTAGCATGGAGCAATCAAAAATTATAGATACGTTGGAGACGTATCAGGCATCCCCAAGCTTAGTTCCTGCTCGTCCTCGAGTAGGTAAATGATAAAAAGAGAATTTTTGATGCGGAGTGCTACTTGGCATAATTTCAATGCATATCTTCTTAATTGTGGTATGAATATTCAGATTAGAAAGATTCAAGATAAAAGCTTATATTGACATAGAAAATAATAATACTTCAAGCACACTAACAAAGCAATTATGTCTTCTCAAAATAACAAGGCCAAAGAAAGTTATCCCTACAAAATCATATAGTCTGGCTATGCTCCATCTTCCCCACACAAAGTATTTAAATCATGCACAACCCCGATGACAAGCCAAGCAATTGTTTCATACTCTAACTTTTTCAAAACTTCTTCAATCTTCATGCAATACATGAGCATGAGCCATGTATATAGCACTATAGGTGGAATAGAATGGTGGTTGTGGAGAAGACAAAAAGGAGAAGATAGTCTCACATAAACTAGGCGTATCAACGGGCTATGGAGATGCCCATCAATAGATATCAATGTGAGTGAGTAGGGATTGCCATGCAACGGATGCACTAGAGCTATAAGTATATGAAAGCTCAAAAAGAAACTAAGTGGGTGTGCATCCAACTTGCTTGCTCATGAAGACCTAGGGCAATTTGAGGAAGCCCATCATTGGAATATACAAGACAAGTTCTATAATGAAAAACTCCCACTAGTATATGAAAGTGATAACATGAGAGACTCTCTACTATGAAGATCATGGTGCTACTTTGAAGCACAAGTGTGGTAAAAGGATAGTAACATTGTCCCTTCTCTCTTTTTCTCTCATCACTTTTTTCTTTGGGCCTTTTCTCTTTTTTATGGCCTCTTTTTTTTCGTCCGGAGTCTCATCCCAACTTATGGGGGAATCATAGTCTCCATCATTCTTTCCTCACTGGGACAATGCTCTAATAATGATGATCATCACACTTTTATTTTTCTTATAACTCAACAATTACAACTCGATACTTAGAACAAAATATGACTCTATGTGAATGCATCCGGCGGTGTGCCGGGATATGCAATATGACAATGATGAAGTGTGTCATGATGAACTACATGGTGGAAAGTTGCATGGCAATATATCTCGGAATGGCTATGGAAATGCCATAATAGGTAGGTATGGTGGCTGTTTTGAGGAAGGTATATGGTAGGTGTATGATACCGGCGAAAGTGGTGCGGTATTAGAGAGGCTAGCAAAGGTGGAAGGGTGAGAGTGCGTATAATCCATGGACTCAACATTAGTCATAAAGAACAAATATACTTATTGCAAAAATCTAGAAGTTATCAAAGCAAAGTATTACGCGCATGCTCCTAGGGGGATAGATTGGTAGGAAAAGACCATCGCTCGTCCCCGACCGCCACTCATAAGGAAGACAATCAATAAATAAATCATGCTCTGACTTCATCACATAACGGTTCACCATACGTGCATGCTACGGGAATCACAAACTTCAACACAAGTATTCTTTAAATTCACAACTACTCAACTAGCATGACTTTAATATTATCACCTCCATGACTCAAAACAATTATCATGCTTCAATCTTTTCTTAGTATTCAACACACTCGAAAGAGAGTTTCACAAATCTTGAATACCAAGCATATTATTATTAGGCAAATTACCATGCTATTAAGAGACTCTCAAATTAATTTAAGTGAAGCATGAGTGATCAATAGTTTCTTTAAAACATATCCACCACCGTGCTCTAAAAGGTCTAAGTGAAGCACATAGAGCAAAATTATAACACTCAAAAGATATAAGTGAAGCACATAGAGTAAAATTATCTAGCTCAAAGGATATAAGTGAAGCACATAGAGCAAAACTACTTAGCTCAATAGATATAAGTGAAGCACATAGAGCAAAACTACTTACCTCAATAGATATAAGTGAAGCACATAGAGCAAAACTACTTAGCTCAAAAAATATAAGTGAAGCACATAGAGTATTCTATCAAATTTTAATTCATGTATGGCTCTCTCAAAAGGTGTGTACAGCAAGGATGATTGTGGCATACTAACAAACAAAGACACAAATAATACAAGACGCTCCAAGCAAAACACATATCATGTTGGTGAATAAAAATATAGCTCCAAGTAAATTACCGATGGAAGTGGACGAAAGAGGGGATGCCTTCCGGGGGCATCCCCAAGCTTTGACTTTTTGGTGTCCTTGGATTATCTTGGGGGTTCCATGGGCATCCCCAAGCTTAGGGTCTTGCCACTCCTTGTTCCATTATCCATCAAAAGAATTCACCCAAAACTTGAAAACTTCACAACACAAAACTCAAAATAGAAAACTCGTGAGCTCCGTTAGCGAAAGAAAACAAAAGACCACTTCAAGGTACTGTAATGAACTCATTCTTTATTTATATTGGTGTTAAACCTACTGTATTCCAACTTCTCTATGGATTATAAACTATTTTACTAGCCATAGATTCATGAAAATAAGCAAACAACACACGAAAAACAGAATCTGTCAAAAACAGAACAGTCTGTAGTAATATGTAGCTAGCGCAAGATCTGGAACCCCAAAAATTCTAAAATATATTGCTGGACGTGAGGAATTTATCTATTAATCACCTTAAAAAGAATTAACTAAATAGCACTCTTCAAATAAAAATGACAGCAGTTCTCGTGAGCGCTAAAGTTTCTGTTTTTTACAGCAAGTTCAACAAGACTTTCCCCAAGTCTTCCCAACGGTTCTACTTGGCACAAACACTAATTAAACACAAAAAACACAACCAAAACAGAGGCTAAATAATTTATTTATTACTAAACAGGAGCAAAAAGCAAGGAATAAAAATAAAATTGGGTTGCCTCCCAACAAGCGCTATCGTTTAACGCCCCTAGCTAGGCATAACGAGCAAGAATAGATCTAGGTATTGCCATCTTTGGTAGTGAATTCTTCAATTAGGCATCTACCGTCTTTAGGAATATCTTTATTTTTATTAATTATAAAACTTTTAGGCACAAGATCGAAAAATTCATTTGTAATAAATGGTTCTTTAATGATAGCAAAAAGATTGGGATGAATACTTATAGATTTAAGATCAGCAGTTTCCTTACTAGATGATTCGCCCTTATTTTTAGGAACATACATGAGCTTGGCAATTTTAGTAGGAGGACCAGGAGTATTCTTTATGGAAGAAAAAGCAGTTCCCAAATTTGTAATGATACCCTCAAGTTTATCAATTATAGTAGAATCTAAGTTCATCTTCTCATTAACTATGGGTTCCTTTTCCTTAATATTTTTCAAAGTCATTCCTACCTTAGATCCATATTGAGTGATTTGATTGTGGATCTTTTTATCAAGATTTTCAATTGATTCAATAGTATCAACTTTATTTTCAATAATTTCAAGTCTTTGCATAACATGCTCCAAAGTTAACATGGTTCCATTAACCAAAAGAGGTGGTGAGCCAAATAAATCTAACATATCATTATAAGAATCAAAAGTATGGCTACCCAAGAAATTCCCTCCGATAATGGTATCAAGGATATATCTATTCCAAGGATTAATACCTACATAAAAATTGCGGAGAAGAACTAAGGTAGATTGTTTCCTGGTAGATCTATTTTGAGCATTGCAAATCCTATACCAAGCATCTTTTAGATTTTCTCCCTCCCTTTGTTTAAAATTTAGAACTTCACTCTCAGGAGATAACGGAGAAGATATGAGACTAGCCATGACGGCAAGCAATCAAACTAGCACACGAGCAAACAAAAAGCAAGCGGACTAAAGAGGCAAACAGAGAGGGAGGATAGAGAGAGAGGGCGAATAAAACGACAAGGGTGAATTGGGGGGGAGAGGAAAATGAGAGGCAAATGGCAAATAATGTAATGCGAGAGATGGGGATTGTGATGGGTACTTGGTATATTGACTTTTTGCACAGACTCCCCGGCAACGGCGCCAGAAATCCTTCTTGCTACGTCTTGAGCTTGCGTTGGTTTTCCCCGAAGAGGAAGGGATGATGCAGCAGAGTAGCGTAAGTATTTCCCACAGTTTTTGAGAACCAAGGTATCAATCCAGTAGGAGCCCATGCTCAAGTCCCTCGTACCTGCACAAAGCGATAGCTACTCGCAACCAACGCAATTAGGGGTTGTCAAGCCCTTCACGGTCGCTAACGAGAGTGAGATCTGATAGATAGAATATTTTTGGTATTTTTGATATAAGGATGCAAAGTAAAAAGTAAAAGCAAAGTAAATAGCAAAACAATATAAAAGTGATGGAGATTGATATGATGAGATAGACCCAGGGGGCATAGGTTTCACTACTGGCTTCTCTCAAGAGCATAAGTATTCTGCGGTGGGCGAACAAATTACTGTTGAGCAATTGATAGAATTGAGCATAATTATGAGAATATCTAGGCATGATCATGTATATAGGCATCACGTCCGTGACAAGTAGATCGAAATGATTCTGCATCTACTACTATTACTCCACTCATCGACCACTATCCAGCATGCATCTAGAGTATTAAGTTAAAAACAGAGTAACGCCTTAAGCAAGATCACATGATGTAGAGAGATAAATTCATGCAATATGAAATAAACCCCATCTTGTTATCCTCGATGGCAACGATACAATACGTGCCTTGCTGCACCTTCTGTCACTGGGTAAGGACACCGCAAGATCGAACCCAAAGCTAAGCACTTCTCCCATGGCAAGAACTACCAATCTAGTTGGCCAAACCAAACGGATAATTCGAAGAGACTTGCAAAGATAACCAATCATACATAAAAGAATTCAGAGAAGATTCAAATATTATTCATAGATAGACTTGATCATAAACCCACAATTCATTGGTCTCAACAAACACATCGCAAAAAGAAGATTACATCGAATAGATCTCCACGAGAGAGGGGGAGAACTTTGTATTGAGATTCAAAGAGAGAGAACAAGCCATCTAGCTACTAACTATGGACCCGAAGGTCTGAGGTAAACTACTCACACTTCATCGGAGGGGCTAGGATGATGTAGAAGCCCTCCGTGCTGACGGCCCTCTTCCGGCGGAGCTCCGGAACAGGCCCCAAGATGGGATCTCATGGATACAGAAATTTGCGGCGGTGGAATTAGGTTTTGGCTCCTGTTTTGATTGTTTGGGGGTACGTGTGTATATATAGGAGGAAGGAGTACGTCGGTGGAGCACCGAGGGGCCCACGAGGCAGGGGCCGCGCCCTAGGGGGGCACCCCCACCCTCGTGACCACCTCTTTGATCCCTTGCAGTAGGGTCCAAGTCTCCTGAATCACGTTCGGTGAGAAGATCACGTTTCTGAAGATTTTATTCCGTTTGGACTCCGTTTCATATTCCGTTTATCTGAAACACTGAAATAGGCAAAAAACAGCAATTCTGGGCTGGGCCTCCGGTTAATTGGTTAGTCCCGAAAATAATATAAAAGTGGAAAATAAAGCCCAATATAGTCCAAAACTGTAGATAATATAGCATGGAGCAGTCAAAAATTATAGATACGTTAGGGACGTATCAGGGCCGGGTTGAGGAGTTCGGCCAGGTCGAAGAGATCAGCCGGGTCGAGGGGCTTGTCCGGTTTGAGCAACTTGGCCAAGCACGAGCTGGATTGAGGGGCGTTGCTGGCCCCGATGTTTTTGAAAAGGATCCAGGTTCCGTTGCCTGCCCGGGGTTCATCCCCCTGACACCACGGGAGCTGCGCGCCGGTTGTCTTTCTTGAGGATTTTCGCATGAGAAGACTGGGCACGGTGTCTGTGCTCGGGTCCATCCCTGCAACGTCGATAAACCCAATGGCTGAGCTTTGTCTGGCGGGCCGGTCCCGTTCACGTCACCTCCTGGGGTCGTTGGTGTTTGGCCTTCTCATGTGATAACCTTAGGAGATTCATTCGGCGCAGGTCGTCTAACCATCTCGCAGGGGCATCACAAGCATCAAGAATCAAACTCAGGCTCAACTCGCCTTGAGGTAGGGCCTCGTGAGTCCCGCGCTGGCTCACGAGTGCCTAGACACACCTCCTCTAGCCCTGTCGTGCAAGCCACGTGTTAGGGCGGGGCTGTACACGCCCCGGGGGCTCCACTCAGTGGGAGCCCCCACCCACGCACTAGTGGAAGCACCATGCTCCGTGCTAGCAGTCGACACGGTCGAGGAGTGGCTATGCCCGTGCAAGTGTGGAAGCGCTATACTCTGCGCTGGTGATAAACAACTGGGGGCAGCCCCATGGCCGCATCAACCTCAGGGATCCGCTAGGCTCAGTGTCCAGCCTCATCGCAACACATTCCCCCCGGGAGATTCGTGCAAGGGGGCTAGGCATGGGAGCTACGCTCAGGCCACGCCTAGCGTACGGCACCCTGCCAGGTCCCTCGTACCTGGTCATCGCGCCCCCCTCCCGTGCGGGACCTCGGTGAGGAAAGGTATGGAGGTCTGTTCGTACGTCAAGGGGGACTCCTGAGCATCGTGACTCAGGAGCCTAACTGGTCACGTAGCAACCCCTTAGTCTCGTCCTGGTGGTCCGGATGACCCAACGGCGGCTAAGGTACGCGCGGGGTCGGGCCCTACCGACGCAGAACGCTAAGGCCTACTCCCGCATCTCCTTCCCGAGGGCTGTTTGTACGTCAAAGGGGACTCCTTAGCATCGTGACTCAGGAGCCTAACTGGTCATGTAGCCCCTCCCCCTTGGTCTCGTCCTGATGATCCGGATGACCCAACGGCGGCTGAGGTACGCGCGGGGCCTGGCCCTGCTGACGTAGAACATTAAAGCAAACGGGAAGGAAATCGCAAAATCCTAGCAAATTATTACAAGAAACACTGTCTCTTAAAAGGTACAAAACGCATAAGTTTTAACACCTCCACGAGGCACGGTGCATGTTGCGGGAAATAAAAATGGAGGGAAGTGCTGCCAGCAAGCCTCCTATTCAACCTTAGGTGCTGCCATCGCCCGCAAGGAGTGCCCCTTCGTCGACAACATCGCCGTCACCCGTACCATCGACTGTGGATGTGGGTTCGGCGGCACCGTCAGCAGGAGGCGCTGGGTCAATGGCGAGGAACTTCTCCAGCAAGGCCTCCACATGGTCCTTCATGGCTTCGGCAGCGGTGGTGCAATGCTCCTCGTCCACAGGCTCAGGCAGGGCTCCGAAGGTGGTGCTGGGGTCGCGAAGATGGAGATGGCTGAAGACGCGCGTCATAGATGAAGAGGAGAGCGCGCGGGCTTCCCCCTCCACCATGGGGCCTACTCCATCAACAACGCCCTCGAGCGTCGTGACAAGGTGGGGGAGCAGCTCGGGAGGGCCTTCCTCAGCAGTCACCAACAGCTCCTTCCACCCCCTCCCGTAGAGTTCCCGCAGTGCCTTGTGGGACCTCTTCTCAAGAGAATTGAAGGCGGCGCGATCTTTGGCAAGAACCTTCGCCTTGGCCTCCAGCCAGGCCTTCTCCGCCTCCACCTCCTTCTCTAGCTTCTCTAGACGGTCGCGCTCCGCGGCCAGCTCCCGCGCTGATTGCTCCAGCTCGGTGTCACGACCGACGACCGTGTCTTCTCGAGCCTTCAGCTTCTCCTCCTGCGCCTTGAGCTGACGAGCCTCAGCGGCACGGTCGTTGCGCAAGGTGTCCAGCTCAGCCTTCGCCACCCAGCAGCGCTCCTCCGCAGCCTCGGCATTCTTCAATGGCACGTCATGGGCGGCCACGGCCAGGCCGACAGCCTGTTTACCCTCCTCGGAGGCCGCTACGGCCTAACTCCATGCCACCCCGACGGACGTGTTGGATCGCAGCCATCCCGAAATCAACTCTAGGCGCCCCGACGCCAGGCGACGGTTGGAGCCTTCAAGGTCGGCACGAAGTTGGGTCATCACGGAAAGAGCCTCCCCTAGAGCACCAGGTGAAGCAGGAGGGTCACGGCTCAGCGGCATGATGGAGGGGGGGGGGGGAGGAGACAACACCGGCGCCAGGACCGGCAAGTTAGCAGTAGCAGATGGGGCCGAGGTCTCCGGAGCCTTCAGGACCTCGGCAGTCGAGCCGAGGGCGAGCACCTCCGGAGCTGGCTTTGCTACGGAGATTGCCTTCTCCTAAGGCTGGGCCTCCGAGTCTCAAGAAGATGACCCATCCGCAAAAGCGCGAGGGCCATCACCATCCTTTTGTGCCAGGGGTGGTACGGCTATTGCAAGCTACTGGGTCACGGGGACCACGGCTATCGGCCTAGCCATACAAAAGGAAGACATCAAGATACTGTAACAGGAGCAGGAAATGGAGATCAAGGTGGAGCACTTACTGGTCCACGGCGCCGTAATCCCTTGCCCTCTTCAGAAGCACCATGCCTGCGGTCTTCACGGGCTAGGGCATTGGCGCATGAAGCCCAGGGACAAACAAGGGCATGACGCCTAAGTCTGCGGTAGTGCCGGCCGACGACGAGGCAGATCCACCGCCACGCAGGATTAGCGCCGACCTGCTCTTCTTCGGCACCCCCTGCTTCAGCCCCTTCGAAGGGGTGCCCTTGGACCTGGTGGAGACTCCAGCAGAGCATGGCGACTCCCTGATAGGGTGTATGCTGGTGTCATCATCATTAGAAAAGGCGGGGAGGAGGCCGGGCTGGCGCGGGGGAGAGGTCTCCCCCACCCCCTCCCGGGTCGCCTCCGAGTCCGCCCTCTCCTCCTAGTCAGACTCGCTCGAGGACAATGGCACCACGAGGCCAGGTAGCTAGGAAGGCTCCGGAGGAACAAGCCCACGCTCGTCGAAGTCAGGCATGGCGGCGATGATCTTCTCTCCATCCGAGCGACGATACAGCAGAAGATGGGAGTCCAGAGGGCAGTCCTGGTCCTTCCCGAGCAAGGCGCGCATGATCTGGTCTAGCTCCTCCTTAGACAAGTCGTCCATGTGCAGCCGGAGATTGTCATCTGCGCTTTTAAACTCCTATAGGGGGCGAGGGTGTGCCTGGAGCGGAGCCAGGCACGGCGTCAGGAACTCCTTGACGATCATGGTCCCCGTTAGCTTCTCCGCCTTCAAGTCGTCCAGCTTCAGGTCGGCCACCATCTTCTCCATCAACTGCCCCACCCGGGGATCAATGAGCTTCTCGTGATTCCACCCCTCGTGAGGCGCTGGTAGCCCAGTCGACATCCCCAGCCAAGGGTAGGAGCGCTTGGCGTCCATGAAGACCCACTTGCTCCTCAGGTTCTCCACCTTCTTCTCGGCTCACAAAATAGCGTTGCTGCCGTTGGCCGTGACGAAGTTGGCGCACCCCGAACACAGGCCCTCTTTGACCCGGAGGTAGAAGAAATGGCGGAGCAGCGCCATGGATGGCATCACCCCCGTGAACGCCTCGCAATAGAAGGCGAAGATCGACAGGAGGAGGATAGGGTTGGGATGAAGATGGAGGGCTTGGAGATTGTAATGGCGGAGGACGGCGTAGAAGAAGCTGGAGAAAGGGGGGACCAGCCCCGCGAGGACGCTATGCAAGAAGAAGGGATAGAAGGTACCACCCAAGGTTTCCGACTTGACGGAACCAGCCGGAGCATCGTCTCTTCCCCCTCGCTGCTGCTACCCGGCGAGGTTCTTCTCTGTGACTGTGGGCGCGCCCAGGGCAGGCTCGAACCAGGAGGGCGAGCGCGTGGACTTCGCCTTATCGATGGCCATCGACTGAGGGCCTAGAGGAGAAGTTTCGATGGATCTAGAGTCTCTCTAAGCGAGAAGGAGAAAGGGGATCTAGAGGAAGACGAAGGGAAGGCAATGAAAGCTCTACGGCGGGCGCCAGCCTTTTTGCTAGGCAAGGACGGTTGCCGAGATAGTGTGGGGAAGTGGGGGCGCCCACGTCCCATCAATCGCCACGCGGCGACCGAGGCCGCAGTTGGTTGGGGCCCGTGGCGCTCCACCCTTGCCCTTTGGCTTCGCCTCGAAGCCAAGTTCGAGCACGCCTTAGGCCCGGGGGCTACTGTCGGTATCCTGGGAATGGGGGTCCCCAGACTTGCCTGCCTGCGGCCCACGGCGTGGCTCCGTCAACGGCCCGGTACATCCCAGCTTCAGTAACAACAACTCAAGACCCTCGCGAGGCGGACGACACCTAGACCTCCCTGGGGGCGCCTCACTAGGCTGGCTCCCAAGGAGCGGAGATATCTATGCAAGGACCACCTCACGAGGTTCATATGACGTGAGCCATGACGACCAAAGACCGGCGGGCGCCAGCGGGCGCAGTGTGCCAATTTCCTCTTTGGTGCTAAGGAGGCGAGCGCAGGTGCGGGGTCCCGAGGAATCAAGCAAAGGTTTCCATTCCCGTGTAACAAGACCAAGACTGCCAGGACGACACGACGGAGGTCATCGCGGAGCCCACCGCAGCGTCACCACCAGAGCCTTTTGCAGGCAAAGACTACTTTTGTCAGGATAGCTTGTACTAGTTGTCTCCCTTCAAATTTGTCCATTGTGGGATCCCTTCCCGCCTACATTTGGGAGGAGGACCATGGCCACTATAAATAGGACTTAGCCACCACCGTAGAGGGGGATCCATTCCACCCTGGCCACGTCGCCAGCTCATCTAGCCCAAGAACACCTCACCTCCCGAGGCCGTTCCACCACTGTACTAGTTCATCCTCAGCCCCTCGAGGAAATCCACCACAAAGGTGGAGTAGGGTATGACACCGTAAGGTGGCCCAAACCAGGATAAACTACTATGTATCTTGTCCCTTGGGTTCGTCGGGCAAACCCGTGGAGTCGTTGAGTAGGCAGACTAGGAAGGGGGAGTTCTTCGCAGGCACCCTAGAGTTCGAACCTCTCAAGGGTCTGCGGAACCCCGAATCTGACAGTAACTTAGCAAGAACAATATAAGGTAAATTTGTAGGCATTGGATCGGTGACGTGTTGGATGATATTCATCATGAGACACTTATAACCTAGGGCGATACGACACTAGCTCCAGTTCATCAATATAATGTAGGCATGTATTCCGTAAATAGTCATACATGCTTATGGAAAGAACTTGCATGATATCTTTTGTCCTACCCTCATGTGGCAACGGGGTCCTATTGGAAACTAAGGGATATTAAGGCCTCCTTTTAATAGAGCACCAGAACAAAGCATTAACACATGGTGAATACATGAACTCCTCAAGCTAAAGTCATCACCGGGAGTGGTCACGACTATTCTCACTTCGGGGTTGCCGGATCATAACACGTAGTAGGTGACTATAACTTGCAAGATCGGATCTAGAACATGGATATAATGGTGATAACATAAACGGTTCAGATCTGGAATCATGACACCCAGGCCCAAAGTGACAAGCATTAAGCATGGCAAAGTCATAACAACATCAATCTTAGAACATAGTGGATACTAGGGATCAAGCCCTAACAAAACTAACTCGATTACATGATGAATCTCATCCAACTCCTCATCGACCAGCGAGCCTACGAAGGAATTACTCACTCCCGGTGGGGAGCATCATGGAATTGGCGATGGAGAAGGGTTGGTGATGACAAACAATGAAGATCCCCCTCTCCGGAGCCTCAAACGGACTCTAGATCTGGCCTCCCGATGAAGAACAGGAGGTGACGGCGACTCCGTCTTGTGGATCGCGATAATTCTTTCTCCCTAATTTTTTCTAGAAAAATAAGATTTTATAGCATCGGTTTCAGGGTCCACGGGGCCACCAGATGGGGACAACCCACCTGGGTGCACCAAGAGGGGATGGCGCGCCCTGGTGGGTTGTGCCCACCCAGGTGCCCCCTCCGATGGATCTTGGCTGTAGAAATTGTTATTTACTGTATAAAAAATCCTCGCAAAGTTTCGTTCCATTCTGAGAACTTTTATTTCTACACGAAAACAACACCATGATAGTTTTGTTGAAAACAGCGTCAGTCTGGGGTTAGTTTCATTCAAATCATGCAAATTAGAGTCCAAAACAAGAGGAAAGCGTTAGGAAAAGTAGATACGTTGGAGACGTATCAAGGGTGTTGCACCACCTCCCGCAAATATGGGTTGATGACGTTCTTGAAGAACTTGCCCTTGGAGGAGCTTGAAGCGGTCATGGTAGATGGGATCTGACAGAAAACAGCAAGGAAAAGAAAACAGAAGATTTCTCCGCGATACGGTGATCAATAGGTTCCGGGGGTATATAAAGATTTTTTATCTTGGAAAACAAGTAAGCTGTAGAAAAACGGACTTCGGAAGGTACCCGAGGTGGGCACAACCTACCTGGGCGCACCTGGCGCAGCGCGCCCTAGTGTCTTGTGCCCACTAGGGTGCGCTTCCCGCTAGTTTCTTATTTTCCTAATTTTTGTTATATTCCTAAAATGAAAAAAAAAATATTTTTGCGGATTTTTTGGAGTTCGTTTACTTACGGTATCACGCACCTCCTCTTTTTCATGATTTTGGATTGTTTCGGAAGGTCTCTTTTATGTGTTCTTCCGGTGTCAAAGTTTGGATAATATTACTTTCAACATTAATGGGCATACCTGAGATATAATGTTTTATTCGTTGCCCATTAACAACCCTTGGGTTAGTACCTTTGGCATTATTTATTTTGATAGCTCCAGACCGATAAACCTCCTCGATAACATAGGGTCCTTCCCATTTGTTGAGGATTTTTCCTGCAAAGAATCTGAAACGAGAGTTGTACAAAAGAACATTTTCTCCAACTTTGAACTCGCGCTTTTGGATTCTTTTTTCATGCCATCTTTTAACTTTTTATTTAAATAACTTGGCATTTTCATAAGCTTGGGTTCTCCATTCATCTAATGAGCAAATATCAAATAACCTCTTTTCACTAGCAAGTTTGAAATCATAGTTGAGTTCTTTGATTACCCAACATGCTACATGTTCTAACTCAAGAGGCAAATGACAAGCTTTTCCATAAACCATTTTATAAGGAGACATGCCCATAGGATTTTTGTATGCTGTTCTATAAGGCCAAAGTGCATCATCTAATTTCTTAGACCAATTCTTCCAGGACCTATTGACAGTCTTTTGCAAAATTAATTTTATTTCTCTATTTCTAAGTTCAACTTGACCACTAGGCTGAGGATGATAAGGTGATTTAATTCTATGGTTAACATCATACTTCACTACTGCAGGATGCTACTGACGCAACACTATGATCAGAGACCCTTCAAGAAACTGTGTACAATGCAATAATCGCAAACGGTGTTGTATGAAAACCCTCAAAATGTGTAAAAAGTTTGCGATGACAGATGCATCAAACACGGTTCAGGTTTTATTTGCGTGTGCGATGAAGGGTATACGGTTCAGTTCAATGAACTGTTTGCGATGAGGAGGAACAAAAGAAATGGGCAGCCAGATGAAGGTGTGTGCGATACACAGCATACGGTTCACTCGGATGAACCGTTTGTGATTAGGGAACACAAAAGAAACGGTCAGCCAGATCAAAGGTGTGTGCGATATACGGCATGCAGTTCCCTCGGATGAACTGTTTGCGTTGAGACATGAGAACAAAAACGGTTCAAATGAACAAGATGTGTGTGATACGAGGCAAACAGGTCTGTAATCGGAGATGTGTGCGAAGACCGATAACAACACAGACGGTTACTGCTAACAAGCCGTGTGTGTTGTGAGCAAACGATTGCTGGTATACAATTGTTAGTGATTGATGAAAACATCACCGACGGGTTCCATTGTTTAGTCCATGTGCGATGTGATTTTCTTTGTATGCACACCAAAGAAAGCAATTACATGCATACTAAAGTAGGAGAAATGAGGGTCTAATCATCTACTTATTGTTGCAACGACACTTGCCATTGCTCTGCTTCCGGCTGGATCCCTGGTAGTTTTGGGGAAGGAGCGACTTCCTCATGTCAGCGATCCTCCTGTACATGTCGTAGCTCATGTACGCCTCCTTGGCCACGTACATGACGTGACCTTTGTCGAGTTTCTCCATCCAGGCCGAGTGCCAGGCACGCTTGTCCTTGTTGCACGGATCCTTCATGTCTCTGTAGTAGGGGTCGATGATGGCCTCGGCGAGGTGAACTAGTGAGTCCTTCTCATGCTCCTTGCTGCCCTGATCTTGTATTGGCCCTGGATGTCGACAAGATTCTGGCAGGCGATGCCCGAATTCTCAAGCGCCTTTACATCGTTGGTGATGTCCACGGTAGCGAACATGTAGTGGGGGCTGTTGACAAACCTGGCGAAATGCTCGCAAGGCCTTGTGGCCAGGCGGTAGTGGTAGACGAGGACGTGGTGGTGCACGCACATCTGGGCGACAGTGACCTTGGGATGAGACCCGACATGAGCGCGGGTGTACTCGAGATCGAACCCAACCACCTTGTACTTCTCCTCGGCAAGCAACAACTCCATGATGTGGATGGAGTGCTCCGCCCAGACCGGGTCATTGGTGTACACCACCGAGAGGTCCATGAACCTTCTGTGGGTGTCCACCACGGGATGCATGGTGAACTGCTGCTCATCATTGGCAGCCACTCGGAGCGCCATTGGAGCCGCGCAGGATACCCTCTAAGAATTTCTCATGGTGGGTGTGCTTCTTGCAATGGTGGGGCACGATCGAAAGGTTAAAGAGACACAAGGGTAGGTTAAATGGCCGCTGTAATAAATGGGGGCCGGCCAGCCTGTAATCGTCACGTCTTGTCATGAGTTCATAGCGGAGGATTCCAGAATCCAGTGCACGCTTGACAACACCGCACCCCAGGCGTGGGCTCGAAGAGCCTGTTCCTGCGCTACCATGTTGTTTACCGTGCAAGCTTCCCGCCCGGCTAGTTTGGCCACGTGTCGGCTAGAAGAGGGACAAATCATGGGCGTTTATTGGCAAAAACTTTGTAAAAACGAAGTGTGTGGAATGACTTTGTTCATAAGTTTACCCTTGGGTGATGAGGTCAAAGTTACACAGAAGGGTGATGATGGACACTCGAGTGCAATAATTAATTCTGCGCTCTACAGTGCACACGGTGGAAGAAACCAACTGTATGCAATATTGTCAAAGATCGCAGTCGAATTAACTATACAGATCGTGTCCTGTGAGATCGACAAGGTAAACTGATTCGAGAATGGTTAATAAAATCTAAGACCATTGCATATTAAGGTCAAAATAGTGCTAGCAATATACAAGTCTCATACGATGCCATTTCAACGATTGTACCACAAAAGCTCGAAATGTTACAAGGTTCAAATTCCAGAGTTATATGGCTCAAATTCGAAGATTACAAGGTTCAAACTGATATTAGAAATGAAATTCAGCTCATCAGCTGCAAACGCTCGTGCTGATGCGCTGAACATGGATATCAGAGAGGTTCAAACTAATATCACATCTTCTTAGTCTGGCTTCGAAACCTCACAATTTTTGCAAAGGGGTTAGCCACTGAGAAGTCATTCATGGGGTTGACCCAATGACTTCTGATTACTCTGTCATCTGAAGTTCCAAAATGAAATTCAACATTTTTGGAGCCTACTCCATTCGGCCGCAGGCACCGGCGCTGATCAATAGACCATTCATTTTTGCAAATTAAATGTAGGGCAAACCTCATTTCCTTCGGCACCCTTGCTCTAAGAACAAAGAACCTGGCGAATATAATCCCCGGTAAGGTCCCTCGGTAGGAGTTCAAATTAATTTCTGAGAGACGCAGATCTAGGCATTCGACGTGATTGTTATATTGTATCACATTATCCACCACTGGGCCTAATCTTATCTGCAAAAGAAGAAAACGTGTTAGTGCGTACGTGCAGTTTTGAACATTACTACAGGCCTAGCTATTTGGTTTGCTGGATTTGTAAAATGCACTAACATGCCATCTTCGATATGACATGATTAACATGGGCATTTGAATACATTCTAGAAAAATGTAGCCTTCTTCACAAGAGGTTGGAGTGGATGAAAAGTTCCCTAAGAAAACTAGTACAGATGAATCCAAAGGAGAAATGCTTATTGAATGTAACCATATGGATCAAGCAACCAATATGGGGGGGCATGCATGTACTGAAATCCTCCAAAAGAACCTCCAGAAATTATAGTACATTGTCATTGTAAACTTGGAAAAAGATTTCACAAATTGAACTCCCTTATGGTTAACATTTAATAGGAAAGGAACATCACCTCGATATATAGCTTCTCCAGGCACGGAAAGCCTCTCACGAAACTGATAACTTGCTCCAGGTCGGGCCCGAAAGATTCTAGTGCCAAGACCTTCACTGTGCGCAGTTTCAGGGTCAAGCTTGTCGGAATCATTTTCTAAATGACAGACGAACAAACATCTTCAAAATTAGAAATAATGTTGTACCTGAACGAGTGTGGATCCACTAACAGGTTCGGAGTATTTGTCAGACGAGTAGAACACCACTGTCAATTTTGGCGCAGAAATGACATTGATTCTTGTTGGACCTTCTTGATCAACTACAAGTAATCTCTCAAGTGCAGGTGTGTCTTGGATGACCATACCGCGGTTCACCTTTTGTGATGTCTTCCTGCCGCACCAGCAACACACATAAATAGTCCGGAGAGTCATGGACGTGATGTGGAAGGTACTCAACCCATTGATCACCTGAAGACGAAGGTACTCGAGTGTGGTACAACCACGGAGTAGGCGCTCCATGTCACCCTTTGAGAGGTAGATGGTGATATGTCTCCAACGTATCTATAATTTTTGGTTGCTCCATGCTATATTATCTTCTGTTTTGGACATTATTGGGCTTTATTATCCACTTTTATATTATTTTTAGGACTAACCTATTAACCGGAGGCCCAACCCAGAATTGCTGTTTTTTTGCCTATTTCAGAGTTTCACAGAAAAAGAATATCAAACGGAGTCCAAACGGAATGAAACCTTTGAGAACGTGATTTTTGGAACGAACAAGATCCAGGAGACTTGGACCCTACGTCAAGCAACCAACAGGGAATCCACGAGGTAGGGGGGCACGCCTACCCCCCCCAGGCATGCCCTCCACCCTCGTGGGCCCCCTATTGCTCCACCGACGTACTCCTTCCTAATATATATACCTACGTATCCCCAAACGATCAAATACAGAGCCAAAACCCTAATTACACCGCCGTAACTTTCTGTATCCACGAGATCCCATCTTCGGGCCTGTTCCGGAGCTCCGCCGGAGGGGGCATGGATCACGGAGGGCTTCTATATCAACACCATATCCTCTTCGATGAAGTGTGAGTAGTTTACCTCAGACCTTCGGGTCCATAGTTATTAGCTAGATGGCTTCTTCGCTCTTTTTGGATCTCAATACAATGTTCTCCCCCTCTCTCATGGAGATCTATTAGATGTAATGTTCTTTTGCGGTGTGTTTGTTGAGACTAATGAATTGTGGGTTTATGATCAAGTTTATCTATGAAATTTTTTTGAATCTTCTCTGAATTCTTTTATGTATGATTGGTTATCTTTGCAAGTCTCTTCGAATTATCAGTTTGGTTTGGCCTACTAGATTGATCTTTCTTGCAATGGGAGAAGTGCTTAGCTTTGGGTTCAATCTTGCGGTGTCCTTTCCCAGTGACAGTAGGGGCAGCAAGGCACGTATTGTAATGTTGCCATCGAGGATAACAAGATGGGTTTTTTATCATATTGCATGAATTTATTATCCCTCTACATCATGTCATCTTGCTTAAAGCGTTACTCTGTTCTTATGGACTTAATACTCTAGATGCATGCTGGATAGCGGTCGACGTGTGGAGTAATAGTAGTAGATGCAGGCAGAGTCGGTCTAGTTGTCTCGGACGTGATGCCTATATACATGATCATACCTAGATATTCTCATAACTATGCTCAATTCTGTCAATTGCTCAACAGTAATTTGTTCACCCACCGTAAAATACTTATGCTCTTGAGAGAAGCCACTAGTGAAACCTATGGCCCCCGGGTCTATCTTCCATCATATTAATCTTCCAATACATAGTTATTTTTATTGCCTTTTATTTTACTTTGCATCTTTACCATAAAAGTACCAAAAATATTATCTTATCATATCTATTAGATCTCACTCTCGTAAGTGACCGTGTAGGGATTGACAACCCCTTACTGCGTTGGTTTCAAGGATTTATTTGTTTTGTATAGGTGTGAGGGACTTGCGCGTAGCCTCCTACTGGATTGATACCTTCGTTCTCAAAAACTAAGGGAAATACTTACGCTACTTTGCTGCATCACCCTTTCCTCTTCAAGGGAAAACCAACGCAGTGCTCAAGAGGTGGCAAGAAGGATTTCTCGCGCCGTTGTCGGGGAGGTCTACGCAAAAGTCAACATACCAAGTACCCCTCACAACCCTTATCTCCCGCATTACATTATTTGCCATTCGCCTCTCGTTTTCCTCTCCCCCACTTCACCCTTGCCGTTTTATTCGCCCTTTCTCTCTATCCTCCCTCTCTTTTTCTATTTGCCTCTTTTTTCCCGTTCCCCGTTGCTTGTGTGTTGGATTGCTTGCTTGTCACAATGGCTCAAGATAACACTAAATTCTGTGACTTTACCAATACCAACAACAATGATTTTATTTGCACTCTGATTGCTCCTCTTACCGATGCTGAATCTTGTGAAATTAATGTTGCCTTGCTGAATCTTGTCATGAAAGATCCGTTTTCCGTCCTTCCTAGTGAAGATGCCGCTACCCATCTAAATAGCTTCGTTGATTTGTGTGATATTCAAAATAAGAAAGATGTGGATAATGATATTGTTAAATTGAAGCTATTTCCTTTTTCGCTTATAGATCATGCTAAAGCTTGGTTTTCGTCTTTGCCTAAAAATAGTATTGATTCTTGGAATACGTGCAAAGATGCTTTAATATCTAAGTATTTTCCTCCCGCTAAGATCACCTCTCTTACAAATGATATTATGAATTTTAAGCAACTTGATCATGAACATGTTGCACAAGCTTGGGACAGGATGAAATTAATGATACGTAATTGCCCAACACATGGTTTGAATTTGTGGATGATTATACAAAAATTTTATGCCAGATTGAATTTTGCTTCTAGAAATCTTTTAGATTCGACCGCGGGAGGCACTTTTATGGAAATCACTTTAGGAGAAGCTACTAAACTCCTAGATAATATTATGGTTAATTATTCTCAATGGCAGACTGAAAGATCTACTAATTAAAAAGTGCATGCGATAGAAGAAATTAATGTTTTCAGTGGAAAGTTGGATGAACTTATGAAATAATTTGCTATTAAGAGTGTTTCCTCTGATCCTAATGATATTCCTTTGTCTACTTTGATTGAGAATAATAATGAATCTATGGATGTGGATTTTGTTGGTAGGAACAATTTTGGTAACAACGCATATAGAGGAAACTTTAACCCTAGGCCGTATCCTGGTAATTCCTCTAATAATTATGGTAATTCCTACAACAATTCTTATGGAAATTATAATAAGATGCCCTCTGATTTTGAATCTAATATTAAATAATTTATTACTTTGCAAAAGAATTTCAATGCTTTGATTGAAGAAAAATTGCTTAAGATTATTGAGTTGGCTAGGAACGTTGATAGAATTTCTCTTGATGTTGATTCTTTGAAACATAGATCTATTCCACCTAAGCATGATATCAATGAGTCTCTCAAAGCCATGAGAATTTCCATTGATGAGTGCAAAGGAAGAACCGCTAGGATGCGTGCTAAGAAAGATTCCTTTATAAGAGCGTGTTCTTCTAGTTTCCATGATAATAAAGATGAAGATCTAAAAGTTTTAGATGTGTCCCCTATTAAATCTTTGTTTTGCAATATGAATCTTTATAATGATGGGACTGAATATGATCCACCTTTACCTAGAAGGCGTTCCAAAAATTCAGAGTTTTTAGATCTTGATGCTAAATTTGATAAAAGTGTGATTGAAGAGATCAAAACTCTAGATGTCAATGAACCTATTATTTTGGATTTCAAGGAATTTAATTATGATATCTGCTCGTTGATAGATTGTATTTCCTTGTTGCAATCCGTGCTAAATTCTCCCCATGCTTATAGTCAAAATAAAGCTTTTACCAAACATATCATTGATGCTTTGATGAAATCTTATGAAGAAAAACTTGAGTTGGAAGTTTCTATCCCTAGAAAACTTTATGATGAGTGGGAACCAACCATTAAAATTAAAATTAAATATCATGAATGCTATGCTTTGTGTGATTTGGGTGCTAGTGTTTCCACGATTCCAAAGACTTTGTGTGATTTGTTAGGTTTCTGTGATTTTGATGATTGGTCTTTAAACTTGCACCTTGCGGATTCCACTATTAAGAAACCTATGGGAAGTATTAATGATGTTCTTATTGTTGCAAATAGGAACCATGTGCTCGTAGATTTTATTGTTCTTGACATAGATTGCAATCCTTCATGTCCTATTATTCTTGGTAGACCTTTCCTTAGAATGATTGGTGCAATTATTGATATGAAGGAAGGAAATATTAAATTCCAATTTCTGTTAAGGAAAGGCATGGAACACTTTCCTAGAAAGAAAATTAAATTACCTTATGAATATATTATGAGAGCCACTTATAGATTGCCTACCAAAGATGGCAATACCTAGATCTATCCTTGTTTTTTTACGCCTAGCTAGGGGCATTAAACGATAGCGCTTGTTGGGAGGCAACCCAATTTTGTTTTTATTCCTTGCTTTTTGCTCCTTTTTAGTAATAAATAATTTATCTAGCCTTTGTTTTTGTTGTGTATTTTGTGTTTAATTAGTGTTTGTGCCAAGTAGAACCATTGGGAAGACTTGGGGAAAGTCTTGTTAATCTTGCTGTAAAAAAATAGAAACTTTAGCGCTCATGAGAAATGCTGCCATTTTTATTTGGAAAGTGCTATTTAGTTCAATATTTTTGAACATGATTAATAGATAAATTCCTCACGTCCAGCAATTTATTTTAGAATTGTTGGGGTTCCAGATCTTGCGCTAGCTACAGATTACTACATATTGTACTGTTTTTGACAGATTCTGTTTTTCGTGTGTTGTTTGCTTATTTTGATGAATCTATGGCTAGTAAAATAGTTTATAAACCATAGAGAAGTTGGAATACAGTATTTTTAACACCAATATAAATAAATAATGAGTTCATTACAGTACCTTGAAGTGGTGTTTTGTTTTCTTTCGCTAATGGAGCTCACGAGATTTTCTACTTTAAGTTTTGTGTTGTGAAGTTTTCATGTTTTGGGTAAGGATTTGATGGATTATGGAACAAGGAGTGGCAAGAGCCTAAGCTTGGGTATGCCCATGGCACAACCGAGATAATCTAAGGACACCAAAAAGCCAAAGCTTGGGGATGCCCCAGAAGGCATCCCCTCTTTCGTCTACTTCCATCGGTAACTTTACTTGGAGCTATATTTTTATTCACCACATGATATGTGTTTTTCTTGGAGCGTCTTGTATGATTTGAGTATTTTCTTTTTAGTTTACCACAATCATCTTTTCTGTACACACCGTTTGAGATAGACACACATGATTCGGAAATTATTAGAATACTCTATGTTCTTCAATTATATCTTTTGAGTTATATAGCTTTGCTCTAGTACTTCACTTATATCTTTTAGAGCACGGTGGTCGATTTGTTTTATAGAAACTATTGATCTCTCATGCTTCACTTAGATTATTTTCAGAGTCTTAAATAGAATGGTAATTTGCTTAAATAATCCTAATATGCTAGGTATTCAAGACTGGTAAAAACTTTCTTTTGAGTGTTTTTAATACTAAGAGAAGTTTGAGGCTTGCTGATTGTTTTGAGATATGGAGGTAGTGATATTAAATTTGTGCTAGTTGAGTAGTTGTGAATTTGGGAAATACTTGTGTTAAAGTTTGTGATTCCCGTAGCATGCACGTACGGTGAACCGTTATGTGATGAAGTCGGAGCATGATTTATTTATTTTTTGTTTTCCTTATGAGTGGCGGTCGGGGACGGGCGATGGTCTTTTCCTACCAATCCATCCCCCTAGGAGCATGCGCGTAATACTTTGCTTTGATAACTTGTAGATTTTTGCAATAAGTATATGAGTTCTTTATGACTAAGGTTGAGTCCATGGATCATACGTGCTTTTCTTCCTTCCACCATTGCTAGCCTCTCTAATACCGCGCACCTTTCACCGGCATCATACACCCACCATATTCATTCCTCAAAACATCCACCATACCTACCTACCATGGCATTTCCATAGCCATTCCGAGATATATTGCCATGCAACTTTCCACCGTTCCGTTTACTATGACATGGTCCATTATTGTCATATTGCTTTGCATTATCATGTAGTTGACATTGTATTTGTGGCAAAGCCACCGTTCATAATAATTTCATACATGTCACTCTTGATTCATTGCATATCCTGGTACATCGCAGATGGCATTGACATACAGTCATATTTTGTTCTAAGTATTGAGTTGTAAGTAAATAAAAGTGTGATGATCATCATTTTTAGAGCATTGTCCCAATTGAGGAAAGGATGATGGGGACTATGATTCTCCCACAAGTCGGGATGAGACTCCGGACGAAAAATAAAAAAAAAGAGGCCAAAGAAGCCCCCCCCCCCCAAAAAAAAGAGAAGGCCCAAATAAAAAAATATGAGAGAAAAAGAGAGAAGGGACAATGCTACTATCCTTTTACCACAATTGTGCTTCAAAGTAGCACCATGATCTTCATGATAGAGAGTCTCCTATGATATCACTTTCATATACTAGTGGGAATTTTTCATTATAGAACTTGGCTTGCATATTTCAATGATGGGCTTCCTCAAAATGCCTCGGTCTTCGTGAGCAAGCGAGTTGGTTGCACACCCACTTAGTTTCTTTTGTTGAGCTTTCATATACTTATAGCTCTAGTGCATCCGTTGCATGGCAATCCCTAGTCACTCACATTGATATCCATTGATGGGCATCTCCATAGCCCGTTGATGCGCCTAGTTGATGTGAGACTATCTCCTCCCTTTTTTGTCTTCTCCACAACCACCATTCTATTCCACCTATAGTGTTATGTCCATGGCTCACGCTCATGTATTGCGTGAAGATTGAAAAAGTTTGAGAACATTAAAAGTATGAAACAATTGCTTGGCTTGTCATCGGGGTTGTGCATGATTTGAATACTTTGTGTGGTGAAGATGGAGCATAGCCAGACTATATAATTTTGTAGGGATAACTTTCTTTGGCCATGTTATTTTGAAGAGACATAATTTCTTAGTTAGTATGCTTGAAGTATTATTATTTCTATGTCAATATTAAACTTTTATCTTGAATCTTTGGGATCTGAATATTCATGCCACAAGTAAGAAGAATTACATTGAAATTATGCCTAGTAGCATTCCACATCAAAAATTCTATTTTTATCATTTACCTACTCGAGGACGAGTAGGAATTAAGCTTGGGGATGCTTGATACGTCTCCAACGTATCTATAATTTTTGATTGCTCCATGCTATATTATCTTCTGTTTTGGACATTATTGGGTTTTATTATTCACTTTTATAAAGTTTTTGGGACTAACCTATTAACCAGAGGCCCAACCCAGAATTGCTGTTTTTTCCTATTTCAGAGTTTCCAGAAAAAGAATATCAAACGGAGTCCAAACGGAATGAAACCTTCGGGAACGTGATTTTTGGAACGAACAAGATCTAGGAGACTTGGACCCTACGTCATGCCAACCAACAGGGAAGCCACGAGGTAGGGGGGCGCACCTACCCCCCCCCCCCCCAGGCGCGCCCTCCACCCTTGTGGGCCCCCTATTGCTCCATCGACGTACTCCTTCCTCCTATATATACCTACATACCGCCAAACGATCAAATACGGAGCCAAACCCCTAATTCCACCGTCCTAACTTTCTGTATCCACGAGATCCCATCTAGGGGCCTGTTTCGGAGCTCCGCCGGAGGGGGCATCGATCAAGGAGGGCTTCTACATCAACACCATAGCCTCTCCGATGAAGTGTGAGTAGTTTACCTTAGACCTTCGGGTCCATATTTATTAGCTAGATGGCTTCTTCTGTCTTTTTGGATCTCAATACAATGTTCTCCCCCTCTCTCGTGGAGATCTATTCGATGTAATCTTCTTTTGCGGTGTGTTTGTTGAGACCGATGAATTGTGGGTTTATGATCAAGTTTATCTATGAACAATATTTGAATCTTCTCTGAATTCTTCTATGTATGATTGGTTATCTTTGCAAGTCTCTTCGAATTATCAGTTTGGTTTGGCCTACTAGATTGATCTTTCTTGCAATGGGAGAAGTGCTTAGCTTTGGGTTCAATCTTGCGGTGTCCTTTCCCAGTGACAGTAGGGGCAGCAAGGCATGTATTGTATTGTTGCCATCGAGGATAACAAGATGGGGTTTTTATCATATTGCATGAATTTATCCCTCCCCATCATGTCATCTTGCTTAAAGCGTTACTCTGTTCTTATGAACTTAATACTCTAGATGCATGCTGGAGAGCGGTCGACGTGTGGAGTAATAGTAGTAGATGCAGGCAGGAGTCGGTCTACTCATCTCGGACGTGATGCCTATATACATGATCATACCTAGATATTCTCGTAACTATGCTCAATTCTATCAATTGCTCAACAGTAATTTGTTCACCCACCGTAAAATACTTATGCTCTTGAGAGAAGCCACTAGTGAAACCTATGGCCCCCGGGTCTATCTACCATCATATTAATCTTCCAACACTTAGTTATTTTCATTGCCTTTTATTTTATTTTGCATCTTTATCATAAAAATACCAAAAATATTATCTTATCATATCTATCAGATCTCACTCTCGTAAGTGGCCGTGTAGGGATTGACAACCCCTTATCGCGTTGGTTGCGAGGATTTATTTGTTTTGTGTAGGTGCGAGGGACTTGCGCGTAGCCTCGTACTGGATTGATACCTTGGTTCTCAAAAACTGAGGGTAAATACTTACGCTACTTTGCTACATCACCCTTTCCTCTTCAATGGAAAACCAACGCAGTGCTCAAGAGGTAGCAGATGGCGACGAGCTCGAGGTGCTTCAGTCGTGGTAGAATAAGAGCTAGCGCATCATTAAGGGGTGGGAAATGGCAGTTCCTGAACTTGGCGACGCACAGCGTGGGCGCGAGGCGGAGTGCGGACGTTGGCAGCGACCGCATATGCCCATCATCAAAAGTGAGCTCCTCGAGCTGATCTAGGGTGGGGGATCGGAACGAGTCGTCAATCTTGGCTCGGTCCTTGCCATTGGAATGGAACTTGCCCATTCTAAGGCCTTCGGTTGGGCCAAGGTGACTGCCATGGATCTTGGAGAATGCATCCAAGCTTTCGCGATAGCCATGGAAGAGATCGTGGGTGTCGATGAGGTCGAGAGGGCTGGAGTTCCATAGGGGGCGCCACCGCCTGGAAAGGAGGGTTGTCCGTGCCCCATATTGGATTGGGAGGAGGGAGATGATGACTCTCAACATATCATCGGAGAGGCTACTGATTAAGTCTAGGCCTGCTAGAGTCGCTTGCGGTTCTAGCTCACCTCACCTCCGCTTGTTGGCAGCCCCGTTCTCCACCTCCAGAGTCTCCTTGTCAGCGGCGCTTTCTGATAGAAATGGGAGTACATGGAATATTTAGTTAAAACAGGGCAATAGAAAAGTGTATTGGTAACTAGAAGTTATTAGGTAGGGATATAGTAAGAAAAGGGAATAACAATTGGTTTCTTAAATACTACACAATTCATTTCACATTGCTGGGTAAGTCAACATATGCAGATAGTTAAAAAGAAAACTTACTTCGAACAAAGTCTGGACGGATGATTTTGTCGGGGAAGTTAGCATATATCTCATGACCAGGCCCTTCTATGTGCAGTGCAATTTTAGTGCCAGCTTTCAGTACATAAAACTTTGCAATTTCATTCCAAAAGCCAGTGCCAAAATAGGAGTCACCACATTTATCAAGTCTTACACTAGCAACGATTGTAAATCCATGGTTTGTGTCCAGATGACATTCGTGGAGCCTTGATGTTTGTAAAGGGAAAAATTGTGCAGTACATAATCTATTGCATAGCGAGGGATGTCCTGTAGAAAATGGTAGGATTGTTAAAGAAAATATGGTAACATGCAAATATGGGCCCAAATTGAAAGAACTGTACAACAGTTGAAATCAAAGGACAAAAGTCTATAATTAAACAGATAGGGTAAACATGATGTCATGGAAATATGAGAGTCATCAAAAGAACAATACATCATTAATTTGCCTAATATAGAAAGAAGAGGGGGGAAATTCCCTTTGATGTATATGGTGCATGTTGCACCTTTTATCCAAATGTAGCAATATTTAGAATATGTTCAGGAAAGTAGGCCATGCCAACCAATTTAGGGTGAGATTGAACATACCGCGTGCATCCTCAAGTTATCTGGTACGATGAGATGGAATCTCTAGCGGCGGTCTCCAAGTCCTGAAGTGTTGGTGCACTGTACATTCTCTGAATGAAAGAAAACCCTCAAATCAGCTCGAATAAAAATGAATTCACGGCGATTTCCGTTGGGTGATTAAAGGAGGCAGATGAACTAGGATAAGAGATGATATAATATCTCGTTAAATTAGTTACCTTGTCGTCCATGAGAAAGAACTCTCAGTACGGCAGATTCCCCAACCGAGCGGAGCTGGGTCGACCGCAAGCAGCGTCGAGAAAGTCGATGACGATAGGCGGCGGCAAGCGAAAGTGGCGAAATACGGTTGGTGTTGTCAGCAGCCTGGCGGTGGTGGCAGGCGTCGAGCTAAGTGTTTACCGCCACGATAGGCGGTGCCATGGCATAGACGTGGAGGAGCTTGTGCAGGTGTGAATGGGGAACGTACCGGAGGGGCCGAGGGGGTGGCAGGCGGGGTGAGGGTTTTTGTGATGTGGGGATGGTGAGGGTTTTATTTTTTATTTTTTGAATTGGGTGGTGAGGGTTTTCTGTCCCACAAAGAATTTTGGGGGCGAAGGTTTGCTAGAGCGAACCATGTGTGATTGACGTAGCAGGCAAAATGAAAGTCATTACACACGGTTCCAATTTCGGGAACCATGTGTGATTGACGTACTACCTCCGTCCTGGTTTATTGGTCCCCTGTTTTAATTTTTACCAAAATTTGGCGAAATATTTAACATACTCAGACATAGATAATAAGCGTACACGTACATAAGCATAGTTCAACCATAAGTACATAGTTCAACCGTCATTAAGCATACTCAAGCGTCCATAGTTCGATCCATCCCACATCTCATCTCACATGCGGCCGGCACGATCCTGAAGCTTCTCCAGGTAATCGGCGTATGCGTCGTGCGCCACCCTGCGAGAATACTTCTTCTTGAAGGAGCCAATGACCCGTCCTCTTGCATGTGCCAGAACACTTAGATACATGTCATGAATCTTGTGGTTGCAAAATGGGCATCCATAGCCATCGTTCCAGGTCCTAATACGCCTGTCATGCATTCCCGCATAAAGCTCCCTCAGGATTCGCCTCTTGTACCTCCTCTGGGCATCTTCATCCTCGCTGTCCACATCGTCAGACATCACCTATGCAAATAGTAAAATAAATTTGGCATCAAATCACTGAATTCATGCCGTGAAGTAGGATTAGGAATTTATGGCTATTTATTTACATATCCAGAGATTATGGTTCGATTTTTAAGCACAGTCGTCTATGTACAGACCAATCTTGAAGAAAATAATGGCACAAACATAGGTAGTCATTCAAAATCAATTGTCGAGTCCTGGCTAGGAATTATTAGCATGAACACTAAACCTAGTCGGATTA
Organism: Triticum urartu; assembly: GCF_003073215.2. Classification (NCBI taxonomy): domain Eukaryota; kingdom Viridiplantae; phylum Streptophyta; class Magnoliopsida; order Poales; family Poaceae; genus Triticum; species Triticum urartu. Next base: position 483,976,640 of record NC_053025.1, read on the forward strand.
CTAGCAGAAATCATTTGCACAGATGAAACAACTAATCACTTATCACCTGTACCATTCAAACAAGCAATACACTACACGGATCTAACGAAACTTACTCAGATTTCATGGATTGGGAGAACATAACCACAGGATTTCTATTCCAAAAAGGGGGAGGCAGGAGTAACCAGAGAAACCCTATGATCTATTTGACACATAAATGGGTATAGATGACTAACCAGCTGTCCATCACCGTCGGAGTCGTCACCAGAGTGGTCTTCGGAGTCATCGCCGGAGTTGTCGTCGGAGTCGTCGCCGGAGTGGTCGTCGGAGGCATCGCCGGAGAGGTCGTCAGAGTCGGTGTGGAACTCCGCCTCCGGCTGTGGAAGCTCGACGCCGTAGACGACATCAGGGTGCAGCGATAACTCGCCGGCGGTGGCGGCAACCTTTGTTTCCATCTCCACGTTGTGCTCCCGTGCTTTAGCAGCCCCGGCGTCGCCACTCCCTCCGATGGGGTGCTTCGGCGGCATGCTCATACATTGACGGCTTTGAAGACTAAGAGCACGTCGAAGATGCAAGCGGAGAGAGAGGATTGTGTGCGCGCAGCGAGGATGGGGGGTGCGGTCGCTCGGGCGCACCATTAATATGGAGTAGTGGGAGAGAGGAGGGCGGCTATCAAACTGATGGCTCGCCTCCTCGTGAGCCTGTGCACTGGACTGCTGGCATGCCTACCAAAGTTTCACACAGCTACTCGCACACCTACCAATGACACTGCGCAGCGAGCACACCTTCGTCAATTCACACACCTACACGCACGCCTCCCCGTCTACCTGCGTGGTGGACTCCTCACATGCATCCCGTCAACTCACGCGTGCTCACACGCCACACGGCGCGCGATGGCACGTATATTGTTTTTCTATTTGGATGATTAATGTTGCTGCTTTGTTGCTTAACCGAAGCATGGCTCATATCCATTGTTGGTCTAACGCTCATGGTTCAAATAAATAATCCATTTGGGATATTGGTTCCCAATTATTAATAATCTCCTGTCTGTAATTAGATAAAGATTACATCAAAACTGGTCTCAAATTTGACAAAAAAGTACAATGCCACTTTGTATTGGTGTCCATATGACAACACGATAAGTTTCATGAACTTCAAATATGTTTTGGATGTATTAGAATTTAAAAATCAAGATTGTCAATGTTTGAAATTTGTGGCATGGGGAGTAAACATGCACCCTGTGGGACACGTGTGTTTTTGCAATCCATTTAGGTGCACTGTCATGTGTGATGTAGCTCAAATTTGATTTTTTCACATTATACCCATAGAAAATCAATCAATGTACTAAAACGTCTTAATGATCTCTGTGATTTTTTTTGAAATTAAAACGTCCCTCCTTTGGTAACATGTATGTTCACCTCGGGATAATTAATTTAACATGCATCTTAGCTGCGGTGGATTCGCGGTGTGTGTGTGGGTGTGTGCGTCTAGGAGTGGCGGGGGGCTCACAGTACAGTACGAGTTGTGAGCCACCGTGTGGGTTGGCCGTTTTGTTAGGAAGGCTTGTGCCACATCAGAGTCGTGAAATCGTTATTTAAAACATCACACAACACTTTCATACATAAATGTTTTGCCACATGCAGTCGATGGTTGTCCTACATGACACTCGATACTCGCATGTGACGCTTTCTATGGGCCCGCGAGGTCGTCGTCCATCACTTTGACGAACAGCCGGCAGTGAGGTTAATTTGACCAGCAAGGTAGAATCTTTTTTCTTTGTGTTATGGTGGTATATAGTACGCGTCGAAGAGGTGGGAGGGGACTAGCATATATACTATACGTATGCGTCCGTGAAGAAGTACACCTCACTCAGTGTCGGGACTTTTTGGTTACTGAGGCACGTGCCACATCAAAACGATGAAATTGGTTATTTAAACATCACACAACACCTTTTTGGGCCCCATTCATATATATCCTAGCTAGGACACTCACGTGTTACGCTTCCATCTGTTGTCCCACGAGGCCATCGTCGATGCATGGATGCATCACTTTGACCTACATCAGGAGAGGTTAATTAATTTCACCATCGATGAGGATTCTTTTGGGTTGTACATATATTACGGCAAGAGCATATAGTATGCGGTGAAGTGGGGGGAAGGGGACCATCATATGTAGTACGCTTGATATGAACCTCGCTTTGTGTGGGTGCATGGTTTACGATTTTTGAGGCATGTGGCACATCAAAGTTGTGCATTTTGGGTATTCAACATATATATGTTTGGCCCACATAGCAGTGGTGGTTGTCTTCTCGCACCCACTTAAGCGGTTATCAGCGATATCGATGCTTTCCATCTATGGGCCCGCTTGGTCCATCACTTCTTTTTGCCTGACAACAAGAGAGGTTAATTTGACTTAGGAGGGGATTATTATTTTTGCTCTAGGATGACATGCATGATACATTTTGAGCACACACATGCATGTGTACGCATGAATCCCTCCCATTGAGTCGAAGTGGCTAGTACAATGACACCATCATGAACCGATCTCGCTCTGTGTGGGGAGCTAGTGTACGATTTTTGACACATGCGACAGATCAATGTTGTGTATTCAAACATGCATGCACGCATCACCTCCATAAATATGCATGTAGTGGTTTCCTTCGAACGATACACTCCCTCACGTGGTTATCAGCGACAAGCCTATATATTCGTGGGCTCGCGTGGACATCCATGATCACCTTGACCAACAACAAGATAGGTTACCATGGTGGATTCTTCATTTGGTTCGTGTTATCGTAGTATAGGCCATGGTGAGATTCAGACCTAATTAAGTTTGAGTGCATATACTATGCACGCATGCATGCATATATGAATCCCCGTCGTTGGCTTGAAGTGTGGTGTAACATACATATGCATCGTCAACCTAACCCTCACTCAGTGTGGGGATTTCTAGTTCAAAATCACGGTGCCACATCAAAGTTGTTCCATTGTTACTAAAAAACACACCTCTCCATACATATGTTTGGGCCACATGCATGCAGTGGTTGTCTTCGGGGACTAGCTACTTGCGTGATTATTGGCGAGCTAGCCCATCTCTGGGGTCGCATGGATAGTCATCACTTTGACCAACAACAAGAGAGAGGTTGTACAACTAAGGTGGATTATTCTTGGTCCATTTTACGATCCATCTTGGCGAGATATATGCCTTTATGGCCCGCCGACACTGAAAGTGTGTGTGGGGGGGGGGGGGGGGGGTTGCTACATCGCACTTTTCTAGGTGAACCTCGGTTGGGGAGCATGCATTCATAGCTTAATTAGGTTTCCCTTCATGGCGACACGAGGGGGGTGGGGGCTGCTAGCTACTTCGCACTTTGCTAGGTGAACCTCTGTTGGGGGGAGCGGGCATGCTCATAGCTTAGGATTCCCTTCGTGTCGATACGAGGGGGGCTGCTAGCTACTTTGCACTTTGCTAGGTGAACCTTGGTTGGGGGGGCATGTGCATTCATAGCTTAGGATTCCCTTCGTGCTGACACGAGGGAGGGATGGCTGCTAGCTACTTCACACTTTACTAGGGTGAACATCGTTTGGGGGGGAGGGCATGCATTCATATCTTAGGATTCCCTTCGTCCCGACATGAGGAAGGGGGTCAGCTAGCTACTTCGCCCTTTGCTAGGTGAACCTCGGTTGGGGGGGCATGTGCATTCATAGCTTAGGATTCCCTTCATGCCGACACGAGGGAGGGGTGGCTGCTAGCAACTTCACAGTTTGCTAGGGTGAACCTCGGTTGGGGGGAGGGCATTCATAGCTTAGCTAGGATTCCCTTCGTGCCGACACAAGGGAGGGGGGCTGCTAGCTACTTCGCACTTTTCTAGGTGAACCTCAGTTGGGGGGGCATGCATTCATAGCTTAGGAATCCCTTCGTGCCGACACAAGGGAGGGGGGCCTGCTAGCTCTACTTCACACTTTGCTAGGTGAACCTCGGTTGGGGGTGAGGGAGTTCTGGATTAGGGGGTCTCCAGACAGCCGGATTATATCCTTTGGCCGGACTGTTGGACTATGAAGATACAAGATTGAAGACTTCGTCTCGTGTCCGGATGGGACTCTACTTGGCGTGGAGGCAAGCTAGGCAATACGGATATGGATATCTCCTCCTTTGTAACCGACCTTGTGTAACCCTAACCCTCTCCGGTGTCTATATAAACCGAAGAGTTTTAGTCCGTAGGACACAACAACTACAACATACAATCATACCATAGGCTAGCTTCTAGGGTTTAGCCTCTCCGATCTCGTGGTAGATCTACTCTTGTACTACCCATATCATCAATATTAATCAAGCAGGATATAGGGTTTTACCTCCATCAAGAGGGCCCGAACCTGGGTAAAACATTGTGTCCCCTGCCTCCTGTTACCATCCGCCTTAGACGCACAGTTCGGGACCCCCTACCCGAGATCCGCCGGTTTTAACACCGACATTGGTGCTTTCATTGAGAGTTCCTCTGTGTCGTCGCTATGAGCCTTGATGGCTCCTACTATCATCGATGGCGATGCAGTCCAGGGTGAGACTTTTCTCCCCGGACAAATCTTCGTATTCGGCGGCTTTGCACTGCGGGCCAATTCGCTTGGCCATCTAGAGCAGATTGAAAGTTACGCCCCTGGCCACCTGCACTACAAAAAAAAGACACATCCGTGACATTTTGGGCCGAACGAATTTTTTTTTATCATACATATGACACTTCTATGACGATAATTGTGACAAAACCCGGTATCATTATAGATGTGGTGGGATCCTACTTCTATGACAAAAAATCATGACATAAAATGGGCTTTTCGTCCTGGGCGGGCCGGAGATGTAGCTGCATGACATTCTTTGGGCCGTCCATGACAGAAAAAACTGTGGTAGAAGCGAGGGGGAGGAAAATTTCAAGGAGTTCCCGGTTACGGTGGGAGGTCGGGGGCCGAGCGATGCGCGTTTCTCTCGTACACGTACGCGCGTGTGTGCGAGGCGTTGGCTCTAACTGAACCCGAGCGAGGCGTTGGGCTCTAACTGAACCCGAGCAATTGCACTGCAGGCTACGCGTTACTGAACCAGAGTGATCGATCGATGGCTGTTAACTGAACCCGATCGAGCGATTCCTTGGCTACTGCTGCTAACTGAAGCCGATCAATGGGATGAATAGTGAGCATTGTGGGGGGGGGGGGGGGTGGGTTGGATGAACATTGAGCGGTGGCGTTGCCTCTGGATGAACAGGACCCCGTGGTGTGGTGGAGGGCTGGATGAACAGTAGACGGTGGAGGGGTGCCCGTGGAGGGGTGGATGAACAGGACCCCGTGGTTTGGAGGGCAGGATGAACAGTAGACGATGGAGGGGTGCCCGTGGAGGGGTGGTTGAACAGGACCTCATGGTGTGGAGGGCTGGATGAAAAGTAGACGGTGGAGGGGTGGTTGAACAGTAGCCGGTGGAGTAGAGCACGGTGGAGGCTGGATGAACAGGAGCCCGTGGAGGCTGGAGGAGGTCGACGGTGCATGAACAGTAGCTCGTGGAGGCTGGAGGGGGTCGACGGTGGAGATGAACAGTATCCCGCGGAGTCCCGTTTTGCGGTACGCCACACCCCTCCCGGTGAACAGGACCCCCGTTTCGACCGTAGCGCTCCAACACAAGTCTGTTTCCTCCGTTTTGCGGTACGCCACACCCCTCCCGATCAACAGGACCTCCGTTTCGACTGTAGGAGGTCTGTTTCCTCCATTTTGCGGTACGCCACACCCCTCCCGAACAACAGGACCCCCGTTTCGACCGTAGGAGGTCCATTTCCTCCGTTTTGCGGTATGCCACACCCCTCCCGATCAACAGAACCCCCATTTCGACCGTAGGAGGTTCGTTTCCTCCGTTGGGCGGTACGCCAGGCCTCGTTTCCATCGCCTCTTCTGTCCAAGCCCTCCTGATGAACACGACCACACATTCCGTTCCGACCCAGCCGTGTTGCCTCCCGATGAACACGACGCATTCCGTTGCCTCCCCATGAAGACGACGATGACGTTGTTTCTCCATTCCGACCCAGCCATGTACACGAGCCCTCGCCGTACGTATGCGCGAGTAGGCGTCCGAGACCCCGCCCATATGTACACATACGTGGCCGTATTTTCTTTCTTGCAACCTGGCCGATGTATGTACGTGTACATGCTACGTGCGCGCCTCTACTACGACACGTGCGCGCCTCTACATCCACCAGTATATATGTACGTACACGTTTGCGACCAGAATGACAACGCTACGTACGCTTCGACCAGGTGGGTCCCGACTGTCAGGCACTTCCTTGCGTGCGAAGGTGTAGCTGGTGGGTCCCAACAGTCAGGGGGGAAACGTTTTTTTCGCGAAATACGATGGCCCGTCCGGTGGGTCCCTGCTGTCAGGTGGAGGAATCATTATTTTCCACGTAATAAGGAGGCACTTCCTTGCTGCCGCCGTGGACCCAGCTGTCAGCCTCTCCACGTACAGTCCATGTCCGATGGAAGTCATTCCTTGACCACGTTGACCACGCCGCGCCGAGAGCACCAGGGCGGTGGATGACGGTGAGGCCTAGGAAGGGGACGACGGGGAGCCAGGGAAGATGCGGCAGTGGAAGCCCGCGTGCGCGTGGAGAGGAGTACGAGGGTTCACTGGTTCGGTTGCGGTGTGAGGCTGCCGTCGCCGCAGGGCCTGGCCAGCGGTGGGAATAGTAGGGGGCGGTGAGGCCTCCGCGGCAGCACAACCGACCACGGGAGGCAGGAGCATGCGGCACGACCGGCGCTGCTTTGGGCGGCTGGAGCAAGAAGACCAGAGGTTGAAGAAGCACTACGGCCGTTTGATGGACATCGTACGGTCAATGGAGCTAGAATCATTCATATTGACTAAGTTGACAAAGCCCTCCATCCCCGTCAACTTAGTAGGCCCACAAGTCAGCCTCCCACCAAGGTGGGTCCCAGCTAGCCGGGGGAGTATTCATTTTTTTGTGCATAATAAGGAGGCACTTCCGGTGGGTCCGAGCTGACAGCGGGGGAACGTTTTTTTTCGCGAAATACGGTGGCCCGTCCGGTGGGTCCCAGCAGTCAGGGGGAAACAATTTTTTCGCAAAATACTGGTGGCCCGTCCGGTGGGTCCCTGCTGTTAGGTGGAGGAATAATTATTTTGCACCTAATAAGGAGGCACTTCCTTGCTGCGGCCGTGAACCCAGCTGTCAGCCTCTCCACGTACAGTCCACGTCCGATGGAAGCCGTTCCTTGACCACGTTGACCACGCCGCACCAGGCGCACCAGGGCAGTGGACGACGGTGAGGCCTAGGAAGGGGACGAAGCGGAGCCGGAGAAGACGCGGCAGTGGATGCCCACGCGTAGAGGAGTACGAGGGCACTGGTTCGCTGTGGTGTGAGGCTGCCGTCGCCGCAGAGTAACAGGGGGTGTGGGTGAGTAGAGGGATGGCCTGGACAGCGGTGGGAGTACTAGGGGGTGGTGAGGCCTCCGCCGCATCGCAGCCGGCCACGGGAGGCAGGAGCACGAGGCACGACCGGCGCTGGTTTGGGCGGCTGGAGCAAGAAGACCAGAGGTTGAAGAAGCACTACGGCCGTTGGATGGACATCGTACGGTCACTGGAGCTAGAATCGTGCATTATTGACTAAGTTGACAAAGCCCTCCGTCCCCGTCAACTTAGTAGGCCCACAAGTCAACCTGCCACTATACTGGGTCCCAGCTAACAGGGGGAGTATTCATTTTTTTGTGCATAATAAGGAGGCACTTCCTTGCGTGCGAAGATATAGCTGGTGGGTCCGAGCTGTCAGCGCGGTAACATTTTTTTTGCGAAATACAAAGGCCCTTTCGATGGGTCCCTGATGTCAGGTGGAGTAATCATTATTTTGCGCGTAATAAGGAGGCATTTCCTTGCGTGCGGCCGTGGACCCAGCTATCGGCCTCTCCACGTATAGTCCATTTCAGATGCATGTCGGTCGTTGACCACGTTGACCAGGCCGCGCCGAGAGCACCAGGGCGGTGGACGACGGCGAGGCCTAGGAAGGGAACGACACGGAGGCAGGGAAGACTCGGCAGTTGTTTCCCACGCGGAGGGGAGTACGACTGTACGAGGGTTTACTGGTTCGTCTGCCATCGCCGGAGAATAACAGCAGGTGTGGGTGAGTAGAGGGATGGCTAGGCTAGCGATGGGAGTACGGTGGGGCGGTGAGGCCTGCGTGGTAGCAGCGCCGGCCGCGGGGAGGAGGGAGCAGGCAGTCCCGCCGGTGCCTGTTTGAGCGGCGGGAGCAGGAAGAGCAGAGATTGAAGAAGCACAACGGCCGTTGGATGGACATCCAACAGTCACTGCTTGTGCGTCAACCTTTTTTTAGGAAAGCCTCAAATCTGTGGAAAACAGCATACATCCCATCTGCCATTATTTCTAATAATTTTCAGCCCATTTGCTAATTCTTAATGGTTTTTTTGGAGCCCATATTCTTTTTGTTAGCATTACAGCCCAAATTGTGGCCACGGTTAAAAAATTATACGAAATTTTGCAAATTTCGGTGCGGTCCGAACTGTTTTTAATCCCGAAATTTCAACTCACATTCAAACTGATTTTAAAAATAAATGTATATCAATATAAAATCCAACAAATTCTCCACGCATAAAAATTAATGTAATTTAAAATCTTGAAATAAAAAAAGATATTTGAAACTAATTGCCGGTTTGATGTGCTTTAAAAATGTACAGCCCATTTCTCATTACTGATGGGCCATTTTCTCGGCCAGCCGAATGAAAGCTCTCCTCGTCTTGAAAGATTTGCAGCCCAACAGGGCTGACAAAGCGACTTACTTGGCAAATCACAAAAAAACTAGGCTGTGGCCGTGGACCCAGCTGTCAGCCTCTCCACGTACAGTACTCTTCCGATGGAAGTCGTTCCTTGACCACGTTGACCACGCCGCGCGGAGAGCACCACGGCGGTGGACGACGGCGAGGCCTAGGAAGCGGATGACGCGGAGCAAGGGAAGACGCGGCAGTGGAAGCCCGCGCGGAGATGAGTACGAGGGTTCACTGGTTCGGTTGCGGTACGAGGGACGTCGGTTTGCTCTCAACTGCGGTCCCACAACCGAGTGAAAACGCAAGACGAAGCGCGTTCCATTCGGTGGGCAACATGGAGGGTCCAGCGTGCCGGGCTGCAACACGAACGCGACAAGAGCGATGTACAGTCAAAACCGATTGACCGGTCGTCATCGGAACCACTATTCACACCAGAACCTTCGCTGCTCGGCCTACGCCAGCCACTGCCCTAAAACCACACCAAATCTCCAGCCCATTCCCCCACCTTTCGATCCCCTAGCCCGCATCAAGCGTCCCCTAGTTCACCGGAAAGCCATGGTGCGCCGCAAGATCACTTACTACAAGATGCTGACGCCAGAGCGCCGCGCAGAAATCGCAGTGGCGGTCGGCGCCAGAGACCTCCGTTCCCAAGCTCACTTTGCGGCAGGCCAATCCCCGAGTTCTCTGGAGCCAAGCTACGAGGAGGAGGAAGCCGATCCAATGTTCATGGCGGAGGTCGCAACGCAGAAGGCCCCCGATGGGTGTGAGACGATGGACGTCGACTTCGTGCCGGCGTCCGAGTCCCGCATGGTGCAGGCGGACCAGCGGTTCAACATGGCGATACTAAAGGAGGACCAGGAGGCAGAGGCAGAGGCTCAACTCAACGCGGAGTGCGGGCATGCCGCTGCCATCGAGGCTCTCCTGCAGGCGGCACCAGATGTCGTGGATGTGAACGGGGCGGCGGAAGCTCAACTTGAGGCGGAGCGCGCGGATGCCGCTGCCATCAAGGCCCTCCTGCAGGCGGAACCGGACGTCCTGGACATGAACCGGGCGGCAGAGGCTCGACTCGACGCAGAGCGCGCGGATGCCGCTCTCATCGATGCCCTCCTACAGGCGGAACCAGACGTCCTGGACTTGAACCGGGCGGCGGAGGCTCGACTCGACGCAGGGCGCGGGGATGCCGCTGCCATCGAGGCCCTCCTGCAGGCGGAACCGGGCGTCCTCGACTTGAACCGGGCTGTGCTCTCGCCCGTGCAGAGAGCCCACAAGCTCCGCTTGAACGAGTAGCTGGAGGCTGAGGACAACCACGGTGCGGAGACACACGTCGGCAGCGATGGCTGGTTCACGCCGGCAGTCAAAGATGACGAGGCCGTCTCTTTCCGCGAGCAGTGATAGTTTTTCTTTATGTTGTTGTTTTCATGGATCTTTTGCTGTGTAAAAACATATATTTGTCAGTCTACCATTTCAGTCGGTTGGATGAATATCCTATGTCTCCTAACTCTTCTTTCCTTCTTCCTCACCTCTTCTTCTTCCCCAATAGACCACCGCACGGGCCGTACGGATACTCCCCAACATGCGGTTGGATAAACATACTTTATGAACGAAAATTATGTGTCAGCGATAGGATGGCTGAGTTTGTTGTGTTCACATGCGACAGCACGTGCCAGTGAGGGTGTGTTCCCTTGGTTGGGTTTGCGGCGTGCAGGAGCGACTGTGTGAGGGTGCAGTGCGACCGCGGCGTGCAGGAGCGACCGTGTGAGGGTGCGGTGCGACCGCGATAGCCATGCGCAAGTGTACCTCCTTCTCATTTTGAAAACTTTAGGCAAGCTTGGCAAAAATGTGTGGCGAAGTTTGGCAATGCAAGGCCTAGACCCAAACAGGATAAGTACGTACTCCCTCCATTTCTTTTTAGTACGTACTAGGAGTACTAGTGTTAAAAAAGAAAGGCTGGGTTTCCTTCGCGGGATTTAATCGATACAAATCCTCATTTCACGTGTCAATTAATGCGTATTTTCTTCTCCAAAGACCAAAGAGCTAACCATCTCACTCCTCATCGCTTGATTAATGCAGCGCCATGCAAAGCAACCTTCTCATTTCCGCATGCATGCAGGGGATATTAATGTCCTTGGTTGCTAACCCCATCAATTTTGCCTCGATTAGTGTTAGTGGCCCTTTCCAAATTGTAATTTTGATATACTGGCCTTGTGTACAAAAAAATGGAGGTAGTAACTATATTTGACTTCCTTCCCCATTGCGGTGACGTCGACGATATTTTTTTTGTGGTGGTTTGGCGAAGTGCGTTCGACGGAGAACACCATTTGCTTCCAGGAAGTCCTTTACTAGTACTACTAGGAGTAACTAATGTGGTGAGATGGCTTCTCGAAGAAGACAATGGAGAAGCGGAGTCAGCGAAGAGTGAAATGATGGTTGCTTCGTCCGTGCTTTTGTGATTTGACGCCTCACTGCTTTGTGATTTGTGATAGAAGGGACAGGAGTAGACTCTGTGCTCTATACTGTAGTACTACATGGGTCCAAGCATGGGAGAAAGAGGAGAGACGTTGCATTTTTCTATTCCTTCAATCAATCAATCACGGAGCTTCGGTCCCAAAAGCTATTTTCACATTTGGCTACACATTGTGGATGCCCTTAACCGTACCACTTGGTTTTGCTCCTGTGTGCTATCTATACAAATCTCAATTATATTGATCTAAAAAATTATAGGATAGAGATTAGTAAAAAGGAGGTGATTTTGCCGCGCGGATGGCGGGGGAGGTTTCTTATTTGAGCAATCCTACATCCACGTAATGGTTTACGTAAAGTTACGAACTGATGTGATGTGGGACTATTTGATTGGATTAAAGGAGAGGATTAGGCCCACCCCACCTGAAAATTAGGGGGGCATATATAGATTAGATGGAAAGTATACGTAGCAGCTACGTAGCCCTTTGTAAGTCTAGGATTAGGATTCTTATTTTCGGAGGACGTTGTCCTGGCGGTTTGCTAACATGCGGTCCCACGTGTCAGTGCTTTACCAAGCCGATCCGCGTCCCACATGAGGCAGAACAACGGCAGAAGCAACACGTGGTTAAGTTGAAGAAGATGAGGGAGAAGCGGATTCAGCAACGAGTGAAATGATGGTTGCTTCGTCCCTTCAACTTAACTGCGGGAAAGGTGCAGCTTTTTGATTTGACGCCTCATTGCTCATTACTACGCCGGCGCCATGACTGGGGTGCTTCACCCTGGATGCTCTGCACTATATTCCGGTATGGCACGTGGACCCGGTAGCTTGATGTCCCACATGTCGGCGAAAGGGACAAGAAGATTTATGAAAGCGAGCGCTCCACTCTTACGACGGAGGATTAGACAACACGACGGCCCAGTGAACTGTCACTTGTACTGTATAGTACTAGTATAGTTTTGCTGTTTCGCACGATCCATCGATACAAACCTGATTAAACAGGAAAGGGCGGGATTTTTCCCGCGCGGTAGATGATACTGGCCATACATTTCAAAGGCAATTTTAATGTATGCAAACTGAATAATTATAAGTAACAATATGATATCTAGTAAAACTGAAAACACATATGATTTATTGTGTTAGAGTGTAGTAGTAGTGCTGTATTGCATAGTTGTTAGATGTAACATCAGAGAACGTGTAGATATGTAGTTTTGGAGGGCCTACAGAGAGAAAAGCGTAATACGGTCACCGAACTTCAGAATAAGCAGATTACGGTCACTATATACGTTTTGCGGTGATTATACGGTCACTTGCTCACAACTCAGCATCGGATTGCACTCTGTTGACCGGCCAAATGGTCTGTGTGGCGCCATGTTGACTAGTTAAATTGACCACGTTCGTTGTCGGTCCCACCTGTCAGTTCGCATAGGCAAAAGGTCAGATAAACACAAATTTACGCAGGCACGACAAGGCTCCAACCCGTGCGCGGAAATCACCTGGTTGTGTATGTGTCTGTCAGGGCCTGATGTGTGCGCATGCATGTGTAGGTTGAGCATTTGAGCGTGAGAGTGTGTGTTGGTCGTGTGGTGTACTGGTGTGTGCATGCATGCATGCGTGTGTGCGTGTGACTGTTGCGTGCGTGCGTGTGAGTGTTGCGTGCGTGCGTGGTTGCTTGTGTACGTGTGAGTGTTGCGTGCATGTGTGGGTGCATGTGTTTGTGTGAGTGTTGCGTGGATGCAGTTCGTGTGCATGCGTGTGTGTGTGTATAATCACCACACCAGCTCTTGTGTGTTAAAACAGACGGCTCAGCATACCAATACAAGGCCACCTTGTCCGTTGTGCCCGCGGTCATGACTTCAAACCACCGTCCCAATATATTTTTGTCGTTTGTTTTCATTCTTACTAGCAAGATGCCCTGGCATTGCACGTAACATCAAGATGCATTTGTATGACTTGTTTATCTTGTGAGAGAAAAGGATGAATGAGGGAAGGCCTTATTTGCAAATGTGGAGAGGTGTGTGGGTACCTTTTTGCAAAATTTCCATAGTTTCTTTCCTATCCGTCAGATATAAATCGGACGGCCTATATTGCAGGATGGCAGGCACACCATTATCACCAACTCTGTTTTTCATAAGAGTGTATTTTATGTATTTTATAAGAGTGTAGATGTAGAGTAGATACAAGTCGACAGGTGGGCACGATGGTAGTGAGATAATGTGATGCAACACTAGAGGTGCCACATGGAGCGTTTAACTGGTCAACTAGTCATGTCATGAGCAAATACAGAGTTGTACGGTGAGCTCGTGACTGCATAATAACCACTAAACATAAATGGTGACCGTAATGAGTGGATTCTGAAGTCCAATGTACATATCGTGCTTTCGCTTCAAATACAATGATCGTCACTGCATATATCGCGATAGAAAGATGAAACATGCCTGAATTTTCTGGGGGGCTTACTTTTAGAGGACCCGGAGATAGTTTTGTATGCATACGTGAAAGGGCATACAGGGGGGTATGCGATGGAGAGATAGATGCTCTTCGTTTCTATTTATTATGACTAACTTTGTATATAGTATAAAAATATACAAATTCACAGTGCGGAATAAATATCATTGTGGGCACCATGCAATGCAAATTAGCGTTCATACTCCTCCATATAACTTTGTAATGTTGTATATATGTAGAAACTCTAAAATATTTTTTTGGCCACACTTTATTCAAAAGGAATATTGTATGCGAAATAAACGTGAAGAGAGGGCTTTTTAGATCAATGGGGTACGTGATGTAACATGTGTGAATGTGTAGTTGATGCATTTGGCGGGGCCTAGAGAGGTATGTGTGTGTATTACGTATTCGAGAGAGGCATGGATAGAGGGAGAAATGAGAGTGGTCTAGAGAGAGAGAAATACGAATATGACGTCACGACAAGAGATTCCATTCCGTTGAGTGTGTATATGCAAGGGGGGAGGGAATAGAGGCACCAGGAGAAATTTTCTATGTGTGTGATGTTTGTGTTGCTATTTGTGGGTGTGAGAAGATAATGAGACGTGGGGGCAGAGGGTGTGTCACCGCGTGAGGTCTGGTGGGTCGAGCTGAGGCCCTTCGTTCTGTTCCGTCCTGCGCCACATTGTTTGGCCCGTGACGCATTTAGGAAGACCCATGGATGACTAGTCGTACAAGACAAAGATAGCAGAATTGTGAAGGACTCTGTGTTCACTAGCAAAGCCGGCTAGGATTTGTAACCCTAGGTTCTCAGACTAAGGTAACCCCTTTATCTCTGATATTACTATTCATCCAACCTAACTTTAAGGGGCATCCTACAGAATGCTCTCCTAGAATCATACTCGTCGATTAGGAAGAGAGGTGTGAGACAATGCGTGAGAGACAGGCGTAAAGATAATGTGCGTACATGAGACACGTAGGAAGGTCCATGTATATAGAAAGGGTCGATGAGGATTGTGCCTGTGTATGTTTGCGAGAGGAAGAGTGCTTGTGATAAAGGTTAGTGAAAACAGTTGTAAATGGTTACGAGAGAGGGAGGGTTATATCTAGAGCATGTGTGCGAGAAAGACACCCCGGGAGAGAGTGTGTGAGCATGTGTGAGAGACCACCGATGGAGAGTGAAACTACACGTAAAAGACTGCTCTACACATTGATTAAAGATATAAATTGTATCCAAATATTAGGATGGGATCATGATATTTGCAATTCGCGTAAGGGGCGGTCATTGATCCATCAGACATCTAGATTCTATCGAATTTGAGCATGTCTATGTTATTATTCGACACAATTGATCCACATAGTTAGTATTTTGAACTCCAGACAATGCATCACTTTAGCAATCGAATATAAACGTGAGTATAGTTCATGTTGTGTGTGTAAAGCACATTATACATACAAAAGTTACACAATGGACATTATAAATAGCTACTACCTACGAACTAGCATACATTTGAATTCAACTTAAGGTGGTTTAAAAAAATCGAATTCAACATGAAGTCCATTCAATTATTTGAATTTTATATCATGGCATTTGTAAACCATACCTAAATTATGGGGGCACCAATCTTTGCTCTGATTTTGTACATAATAGCATATGTAGTCGTGTACAAAATAGATTCAAATTTAGCTCCTCCATTCCAAAATAATCATAGTTATAGGATTTTCAAGTGTCAAAATTTCAAAAAGAAGCGGATAATTTAATGAGGTTTTCAAACATACAAGGTCAAATATAACGTTGTATATTTAGGTCAATCCTCATAGTTCAAGAGTACTCTAAACATGAATGCTTGTGTTTCAAAATTTCGAACGAAGCGCCAAAAGAGCCTCTACTCGCTCGAAACCGCGTGAGACCAATGTTTGGCAGTACAAGGAAATTACTTTTCTAATAACTCCGACCCATGAAACCTACCGGCCCGACGTCCAAAGGTCTAAACCGGGGTAGGTTTGTAGCTTCATCTAGACGCCACGCAACCGCATCCGAAAAACATTCATACACAATGGCGCCTAAGCACACATGCGCGCGGCCGAAATCGCTCCCGCCCACTAATTGGGACACCTGGGATTACCATCCTGCCCCCGACCCGCAGTAGGTCCCAAATTTAAGAGGGGGGCAAAGTTTGTACTTTCCCCAAATTTCAAACAAGCGCGTCCCATCTTCTGTTCAAAAAAGCCAAAAACAAGCATGTCCAAGACCGAAACATGGTTCGCCCCCCACCCGTCTGATTCCCCATTCATACTCCGTGGGTGCCAAAACTACCTCTCCACCAGCCGCGAAACCCCGGCGTCCTCCGTCCGCCACCCCATCTCACCCATCAATCGCCTCCCTCCTCCATCACACCGGAGCCGATACCCCGACGTCGTCGTCCACCGCAACCTCAACCGCAACGCCCTCCACAGCTAGTAGTTGAAGCCGAGGCCGAGCCATCTGTACCCGAGCCAGTTCAACCACGCCGTCCTGCGCCTCACCGCTGCCGCTCCAACTTTGCCACCCTCCACCACACCGGAGCTGTTCCTCCTACGCCGTCCTTCGCCGCCTCGGATCTGCTTCCCCTCCGCCGACATACGGCCATGGCAACACAGTCAACAATTTGTCCATGTGTTCGTCCAAGCATGCACCCTCCAGAACATCGGTTTCCCCGGTAAAAACAAGAATATCGGCGCGACATGTGGGGGTGACCACACCGGCAACCGAAAAAGGTACTCCTCTTCCCTTATTCGTGCAAATCTTACGTCTCTGCTTGCACGGTATTCATCCCACGGAAGACACTAGTTGACCGCTTCTTCTTGATACTAGATGTTCCTAGTAACTCGCGATGCACAAGGTTCCCCCTGAATTTCAATTTCTGGCCACTTGATTCCCAATTAACGGAAGCATTCCCCAGCGTAACAGGCGCTAGTACGCCTATTACGCTGGGGAAGCAGTGCCTTGGTGTTTATCATAGGGGCGTGTGCGGCCTAGAGCTACAGGCGGCCGATCTGGAGGTCGGCCGGGATTAAAGGGATGGCTTGGGGGGCGCTGCCAAGCACGGCGGTGGTGTGAGGTCGATAGGAGGGCGGGGTGGCGGAGGCAGGGGTCTGGGCCGGTGGTCGCTGGCGGTTCAAGAAAGATCGTCAACAATGACTGGCGGGAGGTAGACGAAGTCCATCTGCCCGTTCCTTATAGATCGGACGGTTCATTAAAAAATTGACTGACCTATTTATTTTTAGTCGACTGTTATCTTAGATATGACCACATGTGGTGGTGTGCTGGAGGAGTACCTGCATTTCCTTTGCTCATATATTACAAAATCATACGGAGTAGAATCTAATTTTGTTTGCCATGCAATGTTGTAGAGCTATCATATGTCTCTTGTCATTTTTTTTCAGCCACCTGCTATCTGCTACTTTTACAGTGCACTAGTTCTGCACACACTTCACCCTTACTCTCACTGTTGTGTTTTTATGCAAGGGTATTTCAGACTCTGCTGCCATGAGAGAAGCCAAAAAGAAAAGAGATAAGTCGCTCCAGCTTGTTGTGCGGCTAGGCAAGACACGTTTCAACGCTTTAATGGGTGCAGTGTCAGCAGATGGAGACGGGGAACGTAGCTCTGGAGTTGATGACCTCGCTCGCAATGAACCACCATCCCAGGTGCTTGCTTTAACTTCGCGGTGTCATATGTGGTTGCATGTTCCATATGGTGTCTAGCTTGTATTCGAAAGGCCGAAGTCGATAAGATAAGGAAAGATATTTTTTTACATGAACCACCATCCCGTGAGCACCAGAAGACAAATAGCTAGTCAGGGCATTGGCCGAGCCAGTGACAAGCCCAGCAAAGATAGGCATCACCTGGAAGCCAACTAAAAAGCTGCGATGGTAGAGAAGCAGCCCGCCTCCCACCAGGCTCTCAGGTCCTAGATGATCATGGTCACCACTCCAGCCGGATGTCTAGCTTGTATTGCTTCCAATTTGGTTAAATTGCATCTGCTTAGCTTACACATTATACCTTTGAATATGACATGCCTTTCTGTTTTTGGTACATACTAGTACATCTGTGTATTAACCATGTTCTTACATCAAACTAATGTTCTTGTGTATCCCTCATCAATCACGTATGACGAGGCAGGCAGGCAAGGGGACTACTCCTCATTTAAAGAATGCAACGTCAGCCTCCCGACATGATTCTCAAGAAACAGAAATGCTACATGAAGATAGTGAACGTAGCTCTGTAGTTGATTACAGCATTTCCCCTACACTAGCATCGCATGTGCTTGCTCTAACTTGGCAGCATGATATGTGGTTGCATGTTGCATATGGTGTCTAGATTGTAATTCTTCCAATCTGGTTAAACTGCATGTACTAGTCTGCTTAGCTTATACATTATACCTGTTAATGTGACATGCCTTCCTGTATTTAGTACATAGTACATCTGTCTATTAAGCATGTCCTTACATAAAAGTATTGTTTTTTGTATCCCGTATCAATCAACATGATGAGACACCTTTAGTATATGCAGTGCGATATTAGTTGCATCTTTCATATGATTTATGGCATGCGCTGCTTCTAATTTGTTGAAATTCCATTTATGATGGGACGCTTTTAACTTGGCAGAGTCATATTGGTTGCATCTTTCATGTGGTCTCTAGCTTGCATTGCTTCTTATTTGCTGGAATGGTTTCTGCTTAGTTTACACAAACAGTTGTGAACATGCCATGCCGTCCTGTTTTTCGTACATATTCCATCCTGGTATCATGTGTTTGCCTTACATAAAAGTAGTGGTTGTCAGTATCATGCATGAATGAGTTCCGAAGAGACAATTTTATTGCTTTTTCTTGTCGGTTTTACTTGAAAATTCAAAATCAATAAAGCGGAAGGAAGTTAGCAGCGGATAAAGGTGCTCCTTCCGAACGGAGGGCCTCTACAGTTTCTACTCCTCCACACCCCCAAGATGATTTCCAAGACAACACATGCATAGACACTCAACAAAGCTGTGTTTATGATGAGCACGTCTCCCCTAGTGCAGCATCACCGGTGCTCCCTCTAACATGGCACTGTTATATGTGGTTGCATGTTA
The DNA here is from genome assembly GCF_003073215.2 of Triticum urartu. Classification (NCBI taxonomy): domain Eukaryota; kingdom Viridiplantae; phylum Streptophyta; class Magnoliopsida; order Poales; family Poaceae; genus Triticum; species Triticum urartu. The sequence continues at coordinate 483,995,446 of NC_053025.1, forward strand.
TGTGTGATGTCTAGCTTGTATTGCTTCTAATTTTGTTGAATTCCATCTGGTTACTTTACACATTATACTTGAGTAAGACACGTGTTCCTGTTTCTAGAACATACAATATCTATCTATCACACCATGTTCTTACATCATATTACTACTGTTGTGTAACCTGCAAAAATCACTTATCATAAGACACGTTTGACTTCGGAGTGTGATATAGGTTACATCTCACATTCTTTTCTAGCTTGTACTACTAATTGGTTGAAATGGCACTTATGACGAGATAGTTTTAACTTGGTAGAGTGATATTCGTTGCATCTTTCATATGGTGTCTAGCTTTCATTGCTTATAATTTGTTGAAATGCCTTCTCCTTAGTTTACACATCATAAGTTGTGAATATGCAATGCTGTGCATATGCAATGGCACTAATGACGAGAGACCTCTAACATGGTAGTGTGATGTTGTTTGCATCTTGCATATGATTTATTTCTTGTACTGCTTCACATTTGTTTAAATGCCATTTATGATGAGACACTGTTAACTTGGCAGAGCGGTATTTGTAGCATCTTTCATATGGTGTGTCGGTGTCAAAACCGGCGGATCTCGGGTAGTGGGTCCTGAACTGTGCGTCTAGGCCGGATGGTAACAGGAGGCAGGGAACACGATGTTTTACCCAGGTTCAGGCCCTCTTGATGGAGGTAAAACCCTACGTCCTGCTTGATTAATATTGATGATATGGGTAGTACAAGAGTAGATCTACCACGAGATCAAGGAGGCTAAACCCTAGAAGCTAGCCTACGGTATGATTGTTGTATATGTGTATGTTGTATCTCATCTATCGACTAGCCTAGCCCTGGTTTATATAATGCACCAGAGGCCTAGGTTAACAAGAGTCCTAGCCGAATACGCCGGTGGGGAGAAGTCCTTGTCTTGATCGCCAAGTCTTTGTGGAATCTTCCTTGTATGCGGTAGCCGTCCGAACTGGCCCATGAGTATACGGCCATGGGGGGCCTCGGCCCAATCTAATAGATCGGGAGACGACTTGGTGAGTACCCCCTAGTCCAGGACACCGTTAGTAGCCCCCTGAACCGGTCTTCAAGTTAGGGACGCTCCTCGATTCTTCCGAACTGTTCTTCATCTTCGGTCGTCAGTCTTGAAAACTGGTTCAACAAATCTTCTTTATCTTCGATCTTGAGGATCACCGAAATGCATTCGACGAGTTTACACGTCGGGTATCCGAGGAGCCCCTTTAAGTTTCCGGCCTTTATCAATGCCTTGTTTATTTTTATGCCACACCTCGGGTTTGAAGTTGTTCCCGGGAGGCAGGGTCCTCTTGCGTCCGAGCTCCAACACCGGACTGCATTCGAGGTATCTTTTGCAGCCGAGCACCAACGCCGGACCGCTTCCCAGCTCTAGCGCCGGAATGTATCCGAGCTCCAACGCCGGACTATGTATCTGAGCTCCAACGCCGGACTGTATATCTGAGCTCCAACGCCGAAATATATCCGAGCTCCAACGCCGGACTGTGTCCAGGCTCCAATGCCGGACTATATCCGAGGTGTCATATCACCTTGGTTCAAAAAAGTTGAAGGAGTTTAGCCGAGCTTAATGCCGGAAATACCCTCTATGGAGCCAGCCACTAGCGCCTGAGCTTTATGCCGGACTGCTTCCGAGGTGGTGCACCACCCCGACTATGGGCCGATTTTTTGTCAGTATTTTTTATTGCTGCAATTTATTCTCTGCCGAGATATATAGCCAGTAGCCCTCAAGGTGTGTATCGGTCTAAAACCCGAGATGCACATGAAGGATGACATAAGACCGCTGATCCCAGTAGCCGCTGAGACTCAGGTTGATTTGCAAAATCGGCCTGGGGATCAAGTCCTAGCTCGGCAGAATACTTCAGGACACAAAAGTGGCGTGCTCAGTCCTCAAGACTCAGGTTGGGTGCGGCCGACCAACCCGAGGATCAAAATCTCCTCGCAAACTATATTGCACATAAAATTTTCTGCATTGGACAAGCAATGCAGTAGCCCGCGAGACACTGGTCGGGTGGCAACACCAGATCAGGGGATCGATGTGCCCCTTTAATATTTGTAAATAATAAGCCCGAAGCCCAGTAGCCCCCGAGCCTTAATGGGGGCACGGGTGGCCGAATTAAGGATCAATATCCATAGTAAAATCACAAATTATGTGTAATGACTCTATGTATCCAAGTAGTTTACGTCATTAATGCTTGGATCCGCATTGTACAAAACTTTGTTGACCGACCATCGGCTTCTACCTACTTGGCCAGTAGCCGAGGAGTGTTTGTCCTACTTTATAAAACCTTTATGAGGGCAAAGATTTACGACAAACAAGGCAATCTGGCCACACGGTTTTACAAACAAAGGTACGCAGAGAGATATGTTATATTACTGTTTAACAGAAGAAATGTATTCCAAAGAAAATAGTCCTGCTATCGGTTCCTTTCTTTGGGTTGTCATGCTAAGCATGATCATGAAACCTCAGCTCGAATGTAAAGGCAAAATATCGAGGATTTAGTTTGGGAGGCCAATTAATAGCCCCCGGTAGTGTTCGGCGACAGTCGAGGTCAAGCCGTAAACACTTCGGCCAATGTTATGAATGACCCGTCATAGTCATCGGATCGCTGACCAGTTTACGCTTATTGTGACAGTCAGTTTTCGGCTTTCTCCACTAAGGTGCTTAACCATGTGAGCTAGAAGCACAATCGCAGTGGTTCTCCCTTTGCACGCCTAGCCAAACAAAACGGAACGTAGGAAGCAAGTGCAGGAGCCGGGCAACCCAACTATTGACCGAAGACACAATTCGAAACCGATGCATATATAGCAATATCTGAGAATGTTTTTGCCGAATCCCTAAAGGTGTCCGGTGTTGCACTGCAAGACTAATGCTGGAAAAGCACAAATAGTTTAAAAGTGCCAAAAAGCTTGGAAAACCAAGAAATGTCAGTAAAAACATGACGTCCGAACAAGATCAAGTGTCCGGTCCCAATCCGAAAATTGGTCTTAGAAAAAAGAATTGCTTCTGCCGTTCTTTAACATGACACATCCTATCTCAAGACTTCGAGCGGGTCAGCCTACGGCTTCAACCTCCTATCCCGAGGGCGGAGTACTTCTCATTAGGCCAGTTTAGCAAACTAAACTCTAGCGGCTTTGAGAGAGAAATTAGGCTCCCCAGCTAGTGACCGCACACTCACGTCGAAAAAAGGATTAAAAATAATAATAGAACTTTGCAACGACTGAGAAGAAGAACACTTATTATAAAACGGCTCAAATAAACTTAAGAGCCCCCAAGTGACTTGGGTAGAAGAATGATTGCATGTACCGAAGTACTTATATCATATCTATGTTCAACCGAACTTTAAACGCGTCTTAACCGACCGTCGGCTTCTCCCTCTTCGGTTAAGGACCGAAAAGTGTTATGTACTCCATCAGTCGAGAATATCGACGGTGTTTCCAATAACCAGGCAATCAGGCCATAAGGATGTAACAGACAAAGCGCGCTCAGGGAACTTATGCTATATTACTGCGAAGAGTAAGAAGCATCTTCGAAGAAAATAGTACCCCCACCAATACCTTTCTTCGGTGCTCATTGTTATTATGAGACTTGTGCAATAGATTTTTTGTACTCATGAGTTCCATTGTGTGCCGACCATCATTGAATAACTATAAGAGCGCTAGCTTTCGGCTTCACCCAGTCTGAGGTCCGGCTCGGGTGACCCGATCGTGACAATCGCAGAGGTGCTCCCTTTACTCCCTAGCCGAACAATCGGGAACGTAGGGGTAAACACAGGAGCGAGGCAACCCAGCTTGCAAATCGCTTAAATCAATATGGTGCATATTGTGGCGTAATACACGAACAAGGAACGAAGCCGTACAAGTATAATCATATGCAACAGGAAAAGCTTCATAAAGGAAGCCCCCAAGTAAACGGGGTATTTGAATTTATGCGTCACAAACAAAGTTTGGACAAGGAAATTTTTTAGAAGCAACTTTTTTCCAAAAAAGTATAATGCTTGGTCAAACCGAACGCAAGCTAGAAATTAAAGCTTTGAGCATGAAAGCGACTTAGCTGGTTAATGTGTTCGGTATTGATGACGCGGTCCGAGCTTGATGCGGGGCAAGGTTCCATCCCTCAAGCCGGTCCCGAGGTGGCGGAGCGGAGAGCTTGACACGCCGAAGTGGTGACATAGCACGATCAATGCAGACCGGCAGAGTGATGCCGAAGTCCCCGGATCATTTTCCTGTGCACAAAAAATAGTGTAAACCGGAGATAATAGTAATAATGATAATTAAAAAAATCGTTGCATAATAAATAATTTATGCAAAGTGAGTAATAAAAGAAATATGGCCTGGCGCCGAAGTCAATGTCGATGCAGGGCGTCGGCGTGATGCGGTAAAGGCGTGGCAAAGCCTGAATTCGCAGGTCGGTCCGAGCTCCGAGTGCGGCGTTCGCCGGACTATGTACGGAAACTGACCGAACCACCATGCGACTGTCGTTTAATGCGGCCACCATTTGATAGACCTATGTACATATGACGGACAAACCGGAGTAATAATTCCTTGGGAAAAATGAACCCAAACAAGCAAAAAAATACTGGGATTAATAGCACCTGGTTTATTTGTTGTAGCAATCCGAAGGAAGGTGATTCCTAAAATTGGGACCCACTCCGCACACCCATTGCCTGATGGGCGATAAAACGACGGCATGGCAATGCTGGTAAAGGTTGACTCGCCGAGGCAAAGCCCTCGGCCTAGCTAACGTGATGGAGCTGGTCGGCTAGTGATGCCGAAGTGTCCGGAGTAGGTTGATGAAGAGATGGCGAAACCCCCGGTCCAGCCGAGATGTCGAAGCCTCGATGTCAGCCGATGAGTCGAAGTAGGTCGGCATGGTGGACACCAGCTTGAAGAAGCAATAGTGCGGCCCTGTCGATGCAGGTCGTGACGTGGTCGATGCCGGCTAGATGAAGCGACCGTGCGGCGATGCCGGTATGCCCGCTCCGTGTAATCCATGGAGCGGCGATGTTGGTGATGATTTATCCTTCGCGATGCCGGGCTCTTGTTCGGCTTGCCGAGATGATGATCCGAAGAAGTTGAGCTCGGCTCAACAAAGTGACGCCGTGTCTAGCGCAGGTCGGCAGCCGTGGAGTAATATTGCCAGACTGGTTTGACACCAGCATGATGTTGAAGATCATGTTCAAAAGATCTTATAGTTAGTGGGATGTGTTCGGGAACAAAATACAATACCCCATACAAAACTTCCTTCAAAAGGGATGTCCGAAATCCTGTTCATAAAAAAGATGAACTCGGGTCGGATTCGTTTTCACGCAGAAAACAGATCCGAAAAGTGATGCACTAATCGGAAGGTTCCCGGAGTTTGGACGGTCGGATAGAGCCGAAATTTTGAGAGGTGGTAGATATAGGAATTCCTCAGCCGATCAACGGTTGGATCTTCCAAAGGACGTCCGAGCTAGAAGCTGGACACCACGCCCTAAACTCATCCAAATTCCCGTCCAGATTTGACAGGGCTCCGGTATATCGTGGATTGCCAGAGATTCCTCCATCGGAACTCGATGAAATTTTCCAGGGTTGTTGTAGACTCAATTCCGCACAATTCCACCAAAGAGATCGTCAAAGCGATACTCGAGGAGGTGGTGGTGGCAGATACGAGTTCGCTGTCCAGAAAAACAGCACGGTCGCTTGAGGGCGATGTTGACGTTGAGCCCCCGAGCTCCATAGATGATTCCTCCGTGATCTTGATAGAGATCGGAGTTGATGTTTTATGAAGGCCCTCGTCCGGACATGGTGACCCGAACACGGGGCGCAATTCTTGGTCGAACCAAGGTGACCAGTCGAGCTGGTGACGAAGATGCCGAAGTCGCAGTTGATCTGCAGGCGAGCAATCGATCCTTTTGTCGATCACACAGCGGAACTCTCAATGAAAGCACCAATGTCGGTGTCAAAACCGGCGGATCTCGGGTAGTGGGTCCCGAACTGTGTGTCTAGACCGGATGGTAACAGGAGGCAGGGAACACAATGTTTTACCCAGGTTCGGGCCCTCTTGATGGAGGTAAAACCGTCCTGCTTGATTAATATTGATGATATGGGTAGTGCAAGAGTAGATCTACCACGAGATCAAGGAGGCTAAACCCTAGAAGCTAGCCTACGGTATGATTGTTGTATATGTGTATGTTGTATCTCATATATCGACTAGCCTGGCCCTGGTTTATATAATGCACCAGAGGCCTAGGTTAACAAGAGTCCTAGCCGAATACGCTGGTGGGGAGAAGTCCTTGTCTTGATCGCCAAGTCTTTGTGGAATCTTCCTTGTATGCGGCAGCTGTCCGAACTGGCCCATGAGTATACGGCCATGGGGGGCCTCGGCCCAATCTAATAGATCGGGAGACGACTTGGTGAGTACCCCCTAGTCCAGGATACCGTCATGGTGTCTACCTTCCATTGCATTCCTTCTAATTTGGTGAAATGTCTTCTTCTTAGTTTACACATCATAGTTCTGGTTATCTCTTCCGTCCTGTTTTTCATACATATTACATCCTCCTATCATGTGGTTGTCTAACATCAAAGTTCAGTTTGTCTGCATCACGCATCAATTTGTTCTGAAGAACTAAATTGTTATCCGTTTTTCTTGTCGGCTTGACTTAACATGGCACAGAGAAAGAGGAAGAAACACAGAATAGTAGGGAATGAGAAGCGGATGAATCCTGCAGATTCTGCTGGTACTGATGGTGCAATAGAAGGTCAAAGTCCAGTAGAAAATTCTACAAACACGGCATCCCATGCTACACGAGTTGCAAAAAAAGACAAACAGAAACAAATAGCTGCCACCAAACAAGTAGAGACAGCCCTAGTTCTTCCAACACCTACCACAGTACTACCAGTTGCACGACGTACTCGTGCATCAACTGAGCTTGCAGCACGTTCCCAAGCTCCCTTGCCACCTGACACTACTTCCCAAGCACTCTTGACACAAGACGAGTTGGCAATATCAGATGAACCTTGTGAGCTTCAACAGCAAGAAGGTAGTTGCTGGAGTCAAGTTACAGTTGCATGCTTCTTTATATGTAGTCTCACAGTTTGATGTACACTAACACTTCCTATGTTTGTTATTGGACTAGCACCTAGGCGCAAGAGGAAACAAACATCAGGGATAATGCTCGATAGGTTAACTAAATCTAGAGGAGGAAGAATGGAGATCCGTTTTGAGGCAGGTTTAAAAAGGCCACGTGATGCTACAGAGTCAGCCAGGTTAGTATCAGAGGCAGAGGTTGCTGTTAGGTGTCATGTATGTATCCTCCCAACATGGATTCAGTACAGGAATGACAAAGACGAAACCCAGTTCAACACCTTCCTCGACCATTTATCTGTAAGTATGGTTATGTATGGAAACTAGTAATATCGTCTTGCTCTGTCCAATACTTTCTAGGTTGCTGATAATGAGACTCCCATAATTTTCAACAGATGAGGCTCAAGTTGGATAGCCAAGATGATGCAACCAGACAAGCTTGCACCCATGTTTTCAAGTCTGCTCTGCTATAGTATCGGTATAACTTGAGGAAAACTCACTTTGAAGGCAAGGCTAACAGTGAACTTGCCCAAACATCTCAAGTGGAAAATATATCTGATAAAGACTGGAGAGGCCTCGTTAAACACTGGTCTGATTCGAAGTATCAGGTACAGTATATATATGTCATCAGATCACATGTTGAAGTCCTATTTACGCATGTGCCATACAAATCTATCTTCTTGTAGGTGACCTGTGCAAAGAACAAGGCCAACCGTACGAAAGTGAAATTCCAACAGATGACAGGATCTCCTAGCTATATTGCACACTGCGAGGCTCTTGTAATTAGCTGTTGTTTCACTCTTTTCGCTGTACCATATTATCAGATCTATATTGACTTGTTCCAAATGCAGAGGAAAGCCGCCAAGGACCAAAAAGTACCTGAACCAAATGTTGTGGAAATCTTCAAGGACTGTCACACCAGCAAGAAGAAGGGTATGACTACACCAGTCAAAGCCGCTGTTGTAAGTCCTTAATCCTCATGCCTTTTAAATACTACTTACTCTGACGTGTGCCTTGAACTGCATGGTTTGCAGCCAATGTCTATTACTCTTTTCAATTTTGTACACAATTGTCTTTGCGTATCATTGCACCTTACAAGGTTTAAAAGAGAGGAGTGATGTTCCTTTCATCTTGACCTGTAATCTAGTTCCGTGCTGGACTTGCCCACACAACGTTACAATTGCATGTTTGTCTGTTCTCGGTTGTTTTGTGATATAAATGACGTCATACTATGCTTACCGTATTATAAACTTCGTCTCTTCATCCTTAGCCCTCAATACAATGTGAAGAAATAGACAATACATTAGCAATGGTACATGGTCATATGTTTGGAACCTGGTTTTATTATGTGCTTTGCAATAAAATACAACTAATATTTTACATGGGTTCACCAGAATAAGTTCTGTATATAGACCAAAGCTATTTTGTTTGATTTTTCTGCCTCCTTAATATCTTCTGTTCTGGTACTACTAATGTAAAACCTCAACTTTTTAGCGAGCTATGGAAAAAATGGTGGAACCGCACCTTCTGAAGGTGGCGAGGCAACTATAACTGCAATGTCAGCTATTGCTGCAGTGGGTCAGTACCTGTCCACTAACAGTGCCAAAAGCACGGTCCTGCGTAATACTGGGCTGGTTGTTAAGGCAATATCGTCCAAACTGCCTCATGTTCAAGATATGCAAGCTCAAAGCAATGTTGTATCTGCGCTCCAGACACAAGTCCATTCCCTAACAGAGACCCTTTGTGAAACAAGGAGAAACGTTGCTCAATGTCGTCAAGATATGCATGGTTTTGAAACCAGACTATCATACATTTGCTATGTTGTTCAGGAGCCTAGGGGAAATGAAGGCGAGGGTTATGGTGATCCATCGGACAATACAACATGAAAATGTAACGGTCAGGTCAAATGAACTGAGCTTCTGAACTTCTGGTGGTGCATTTATCTGCTAGACTGTTAAGTTTTATGCCAACCTTCCTTTTGTTATATAGTTGTAATTTGTTTTGGTGCGATACAAAATGTATTCTTAACGTGCAGCCACTGCCTGAAGATAACAGCAAGCCATTTTTGTATAGTGTAGGGTGTTCCCTATATTTGCACTGGTGGTGATCTTTGATGCCGAGTGGATGTAATCTGTGCAATCGCCTTAATAGCCTAGCATTAGTTTCGGCCTTATTTATTTCCTAGTCTTCTTTTTCCCTGGTTTGCTAGTGGCCGCAACTACCATGGGCCATATACGGGCCGTAGGATCCATGGGTCACCTATGGGCCGTCGATAAATGGGCCTGTAATCGGTGGGCCTCGGGCCGTCGGATAAATGTGTCTACATGGGCCATAATCGGGCGTAATTGGTATCGGCCCAGCACGGTAACAAGCCGTTAATAGGCCGTAGGACAGCAAAGGCTTAATTCTGTCATAGGCATAACGGGTCATTAATGGGCCAGAATATAGGATGGGCTAGAAATGGGGCAACGGGTTAACAGGCCAGAAATGGGCCGACTCTTCCCATGGGCTGATTTTGGCCCATTAGGGTAACAAGCCAGTAACGGGCCGACTCTTGCCATGGGCGAAAGTTGGCCCATTAGTGGAACAGGCCAGTAACGGGCTGGAAGTAATCGAGGGCCAAAAAGGAGCCCAAGAACGTTTGGGCCGTCAATAGGCCGAAAGCTAACACGGGCTGGAAATGGCCCATGTAAATCACGTGCCGTTAACGGGTATAAAGAAAATTACTGTTCATTATGGGCTAGACTCACCGTGGGCCTGTAATGGGCCGAAAGATACGAAGGCCTCATATGGGCCGAAAGACGTCGTGGGCCATACATGGGCCAAAAGTGAATGGGCTGGTATTATATTCGACGGCACACATGACGTTGTTGGGCCGATTTCCTTTAGGGCCTAACGGGCCGTGAGTTAACGGGCTGTAAAATGGGCTATTTGCGAACAGACCGTTAACAGGCTTTTCATGGGCCAGCCCGTTAACTTTTGACCAAGTCAAACGGGCCGGCTTTGAAGCTAAATGGTCCACTGATGGGCCATGCCACGTGTCGACATATCATAGGCGCCTATCTGACCCACTGACGAGCTGACACGTATTTCGTCCGGCCAATAAGAATTTTACACATGGAAATTTCCCATTGGTCGGGGTTGTTAACGGGTTATCGGATCCAAAACCCGACCCGATAGCTTAACGGCGTTCTGTTACGGTGGATGCCACGTGTCGGTCACCCTTGACAAAAGCACTTTTGTGACGCGCGATTTATCGTCATGGAAGTGGACACTTCCGTGATGATAATTTTGGTAATGTCATGGAACACTTCTATGACAGCACATGTATGACTATCTTGATTCTGTCATAAATTTTTCATGGATGTACATGCATGACAAAAAAGTGACCTACTGTGACAAACACGTATCATCACGGATGTGTATTTTTTTGTAGTGCAGGTTAGCTTTGGAAGCTTAAACTACACGACCGATATCCGTGGAGACTTGATCTTCGACGGATTCGAGCTTCTGCCTTGTGCGTCACGCGGTCACGATGAGTGCGGTTTAGCGCTACCATCGGATAGTGTTCAAGCGATCGCATAGGCAGCCGCTCCGACCCTCAATTCGGAGCCAGGTGCGCCTTCCGTGGACGGGTGGATGGACCCCGCCATGGAGGCCTTACCCTCAGCGGCGATCGAGCCAAACATCGACCTTACCTTGCACGAGAGCCATGCTGTTAAACTGCCGGATCCTTCTCCGAACCGTCTGCGCCCGTTCCTATCGAATCCGATTGGGCGCCGATCATGGAGTTTACCTCCGCGGATATTTTTCAGCACTTGCCCTTTGGCGACATACTGAACTCACTAAGGTCTCTCTCCTTGTCAGGAGGATCCTGGCCGAACTATGTCCGCAGGACTGGGATGCGGACGACGAAGAAATTCGAGGCCCACCCACCACCCACTTAGTAGCCACTATCGATGACTTAACCGACATGCTCGACTTTGACTCCGAATATATCGACGGTATGGACGACGATGCGGGAGGCGAAGAGGAACCACCGCCCACAGGGCACTGGACAGCCACCTCATCATACGATATATACATGGTGGATACACCCAAAGAAGGCAATGGCGACGAGATAGCGGAGGATGACACCTCCAAGAAGCAACCCAAGCGCCGACGTCAGTGGCGCCGCTCTAAGTCCCGCCAAAGCAAAAGTGGTGATACCGGCACAGGAGATAATAATACTCCAGATAGTGCCGAAGACAACAACAATCCCCTCCAGCAAGATTTAGAGCAGGAGAATGGAGGAGCCAGCCCTCCTGAGAGAGCGGCAGATGGAGAAGAGGAGGATGATAATTACATGCCCCCCTCCGAAGACGAGGCAAGCCTCGGCGACGACGAATTCGCTGTGCCAGAGGATCCCGTCGAACAAGAGCGCTTCAAATGTCGGCTTATAGCCACAACAAATAGCCTTAAGAAAAAGCAGCAACAACTTCAAGCTGATCAGGATCTGCTAGCTCACAGATCGACGGAAGTCCTCGCGGCCGAGGAATATAAACTCGAGTGCCCCTCCAAGAGTTACCCAAAGTGCAGGTTTCTACCTCGACTGGAGGAAGAAGCGTATGATACGGCTGATCGGCCACCTCGTGGCCGCGATAGAGAGGCATTCCAGCCAAAAACTCATCCTCCACCCCGACGCCATTCAAATAAAAAGGCATGGGGAGATACGCCAGACCTGTGAGACATATTGGAGGACAAATGAAAGCATGCAAGATCGATCTACGGATCACGAGGGCGTGCCACTCTGTGAGACAATAAACGTCACGCCGAATACAGTAAAAGCAAATCTGGCCGGGCCGAACACAGTGGGCAAGACCCATTTGAGCTGCGTCGCGATGTAGCCCAATACAGAGGCGCCGCACACCCCTTATGCTTCACAGACGAAGTAATGGATCATCAAATCCCAGAAGGTTTCAAACCTGTAAATATTGAATCATATGACGGCACAACAGATCCTGCTGTATGGATCGAGGATTTCCTCCTCCACATCCACATGGCCTGCGGTGACGACTTACACGCCATCAAATACCTCCCACTAAAGCTCAAGGGACCAGTGCGGCATTGGCTTAACAGCTTGCCAGCCGAGTCCATCAGCTATTGGGAAGATCTGGAAGCCACATTCCTCGACAACTTTCAGGGCACTTATGTGCGGCCACCAGATGCCGATGACTTGAGCCACATAATTCAGCAGCCAAAAGAATCGGCCAGGCAATTGTGGACTCGGTTCCTAACAAAGAAAAATCAAATTGTCGACTGTCTGGATGCAGAGGCACTAGTGGCTTTCAAACACAACATCCGCGACGAATGGCTAGCCCGGCACCTTGGTCAGGAAAAGCCGAAATCTATGGCAGCCCTCACGACACTCATGACCCGCTTTTGTGCGGGAGAAGACAGCTGGATGGCTCGTAGCAATAACATATCAAAGAACCATGGTACTTCGGATACCAAGGACGGCAATAGCAGGTCACGTCGCAACAAACATAAGCGCTGCATTAACAGCGATAATAACGAGGATACGGCAGTCAATGCCGGATTCAAAGGCTCTAAACCCGGTCAGCAGAAAAAGCCATTCAAACAAAGTACGCCGGGACCGTCCAGCTTGGACCGTATACTCGATCGCTCGTGTCAAATACACGGCACCCTAGAAAAGCCAGCCAATCACACCAACAGGGATTGTTGGGTGTTCAAGAAGGCCGGCAAGTTAATTGCCGAAAACAAGGAAAAGGGGCCACACAGCGATGACGAGGAGGAGCCCCAGCAGCCACACACCGGAGGACAGAAAAGGTTTGCCCCACAAGTGTGGATGGTGAACATGATATACGCAACCAACATCCCCAAGAGGGATCAGAAGCGTGCGCTCAAGGACGTATATGCATTGGAGCCAGTCGCTCCAAAGTTCAACCCGTGGTCCTCCTATCCGATCACTTTCGATCGCAGGGACCATCCCACTAGTATCCGTCATGGCGGATTCGCTGCACTGGTTCTGGACCCAATCATTGACGAATTTCACCTCACTCGAGTCCTTATGGATGGCGGCAGCAGCCTGAACCTGCTTTATCAGGACACAGTGCGCAAAATGGGTATAGACCCCTCAAGGATTAAACCCACAAAAACGACCTTTAAGGGCGTCATTCCAGGCGTAGAGGCCCATTGCACAGGCTCAATTACACTGGAAGTGGTCTTCGGATCCCCGGATAACTCCCGAAGCGAAGAGTTAATCTTCGATATAGTCCCATCCCGCAGTGGTTATCACACACTGCTCGGGCGAACCGCATTTGCGAGGTTCAATGCGGTACCGCATTATGCATACCTCAAGCTCAAGATGCCAGGACCTCGCGGGGTTATTACAGTCAATGGAAACACAGAGCGCTCTCTCCGAACAGAGGAGCACACTGCGGCCCTCGCAGCAGAAGTGCAAAACAGCCTCTCAAGGCAATCCACCAGTTCGGCGTTTCAAGACCCAAAGACCTTCAAGCGCACTCGGAGCAATCGGCAAATAGACCGCCTGGCGCGATCTGAGCTCGCGTAGCAATGTGGCCCCCACCCCAGTCCCAGCCAAACGGCGAAGCTCGTGCCACGCGTACATAATTACGCATTAAAAATACCATGGGCACAGGTGGGGAGGTGGGCACACTGCGGCACGCCCCAAGACGCGGCTTAAACCACACTAGGGGCTTCCTGTTTGGTTATTTTTCTCTTTTTTCAGGACCTTAATCTCTGGAAACCCTGTCCGGCAGCACTATTGCCGAACACATGATGCAGCAACCAAGGAGGCAGAAAGCTAGGTCACACCACGGAATTCCCAGGTGGATTACAATAACGAGCGAAATATTTGATTTAATACTATTCCGCAACTTTCCCTTGGAAGGGACATAGTCCCACTCTTTGCTTATCGCACTATCTGTATCATTCTGCTTTAACACACCTTTTTGAATAAACAATGCATAACATCACGACTATTATTGCATTCTTGTTATATATATGTGTGTGTGTGTGTGTGTGTGTGTTCATTAATGACGCCTTGCAACCGTACACTTTGGTACGGCCAATACACCAGGGGCTTACGTACCCCACAATATGGTGTGAAAAGTCCCAACACTTTCACAAGTGCGGCACCCCGAACTTATAGCATTATATGCATCAGCTCCGAATCATGTCTTTGGTCAAATGTTGGGTTTGCCCGGCTCCTATGTTTTGGTACCTTACGTTCCGCTCTATGGGATAAGGTAGCGCTAGGAGAACTACTGCGATTGTGCCCCGGTTCTGCCGGGCTTAGCACCTCAGTAGAGAAAGCAAAAACTAACTGTCATGAAAAGGCGAGAGACTGGTCGCTGTTCGGAGAGGTTTTTCGAGTCCCTAAAGACTTATGCCGCTTAGGGCAAGGGGCCGGCCCTGTCCGGATTACAGGCATGTATCGCGCCCCGAATTTGGCCTTCCGAATACCAGGGGCTTCGCCAAAATTTAAAATTGTAGAATTCTATGGCTAAGTGAGAGTGATAAAGCATTATTAGTCCGGTTGCCTTGTTCGTTGTGCTGAGCACCTCCCTCGAAGGACCCAAATAGGGGAACAAGAGTGCTCAGGTTTATCCCGAACACCATAGCACTCGTGGCATGGGGGCAGAAGCCGAGAACTAGCCATCTCTCAGATTGGATAAACGGCCAAACAGAAGGTAATATTTTAAATTCACACAAGCGTTGCATAGCGCATATGAAACAAGTTTTCATCATACAGGATCACAGAGAAAGTTTACTCAAATATTACATCCTTGGAACATTCTTCCGCTACAAGACGGGCACCCTTCAGGACACCCTCATAATAAATTTCGGGGGTGCGATGCTCTTTGCCCTGCGGCGGCCCTTCCTTGAACAGCTTCACGACGTCTAGCTTGGCCCACTGCACCTTCACATGGGCGAAAGCTCGGCGTGCACGTTCGATGCAGATGGACCGCTTGACGACCTCCAGCCGTGGGCAGGCATCCACAAGCCGCCTCACCAGGCCGAAGTTGCTGTTCGGAAGGGCGTCGCCAGGCCACAGCCGGACTATAAGGCCCTTCATGGCCTGTTCGGCCGCCTTGTGCAGCTTGACCAGCTACTTTAGCTGGTCGCTCAGAGGCATCGGATGTTCGATCCCAGTATACTAAGACCAGAACGACTTCTCCGTGGAGCTCCCCTCCTCAGCCTGGTAAAACTGTGCGACATCCGACACGCTGTTGGGCAAATCTGCAAATGCTCCTAGAGAGCTCCGACTTCGGGTAAGTAAACGGTAATTTACTTTTACATGCTTGCTTTGCATATAGAATGCCTTACCCGCCGCTATTTTCTTCATCGCATCAATCTCCTGGAGGGCCTTTTGGGCTTCAGCCTTGGCACTTTTTGCGCTCTCAAGGGCCGCGGCAAGCTCAGACTCTCGCATCTTCGAGTCAAGCTCCAATGCCTCGTGCTTCGTCACGAGAGCCTGGAGCTCTTGCTGCACCTCGCCCACCTGAGCCTCTTGCTTTTCCCCTCGGTACGCTCCTTGGCCGCCTTATCTTCGGCCTTGGTTAGCGCTTGTTTCCGGGTGGCCACCTCAGTCGTGGCCCCTGGCAAATATACGATGATCCTGTCATTTTGCAATCACGTCTTCTTTTATATACATACATATCTATAGACAGGGTATTACTTACCCTTGTTCTCCTCGAGCTGCCTCTTGGCAAGGCCGAGCTCTTTCTTGGACCCCTCGAGGTCCTGCTTCAGTACGGAAACCTCCGCAGTCAGTGCGGCGGACGCCAGTAGTGAGGCCTGCATACGCATATTGACATACTTATATTAGACTCCTGCGATATTATTTGATCCTCTGTTCGGCTTTTCTTTGTGAACACCGAACAAAGCATCAGGGGCTACTATCTATGCGGTAATATTTTTCCTATGTTTTAAAAACACTTACCTCAAAGCCTGTTAGAAGGCTGGCACAGTCTTCAGTCAATCCGCTCTTGGCGGACTGAACCTTCTGGACCACCACACTCATAATAGTACGATGCTCCTCGTCGATGGAAGCACTGCGAAGCGCTTCCAGCAGTTTGTCCGGCGCCTCTGGATGGACAGAGGTCACCGGCATAGGCGTCTTGCCCCTCTTGGATGGAGGCCGCCTGCCCAAGCCCGGAACCACTGGAGGTTCCGGCGCGGTGTTCGGCTGAGGGCCGAACTCGGAGCTCTTAGGGGCCCCATCCCCTCGGCTCCCGGAGTCCGGAAGGTCACCTTGAGGCGCCTTCGGGACTGTCTCCCCTCGACCTGGTGCCTCTTGAGACAGCACCTCGGCGTCGTCAGCAGGATGAGGGGAGGTGGCGGTCGGGACTGGATCGCTATCCATGTCCGATGAGCCCAGGGAGACGTCCGATGATACATCGATACTGGCTCGTGGCGGCGTGAATAATTATGTTCGGCGTTAGGGAAAGCAGTGCGACAAAGGAATGTTATGAGTTACTCTGGTATCCAAATACTTATGATCTCCCCAGGGGCTTGGCCCTGGGCAACCACTCGTCTTCGCCTTCGTCGGTGGCGGTGGAACTGTCCGGAAGAAGAGTCCTTCCCTTCTTGGACCCTTCGGCCCCCCAGTTGGGGCGGCCTTCCTTTTCTTATCTCCCCCAGCTGGAGGGGGAGCATCTTCTTCTTCTTCCTTGTCTTCGGGGGAGGAGTGCGCCGCAGAGTCATCGGACGATGAGTCCGACGATGCCTGGCGTCGGGAACTCTTTCGGGTTCCCTTGGCCTTCTTGGTCTTCTCCGGCACCGTATAAGGAGCCGGAGTCAGCATCTTCGCCAGAAGAGCGTCCGCTGGGTCTTCGGGCAAAGGAGCCGGACAGTCGATCTGTCCGACCATCTCCTGCCAGTCCTGTCAAAGGTACGGGAGTTTAGATCCCCGCATAGAGTCAATCTATAAAAAATAAGTATCCTGTGAAAGGTAAAGCAGCTTACCGCACTGGCTTGGCGCTTCGCGCTGAATCCGCGATCCTCAGTAATGGGAGGAGGGACCTCGGCGCTTTTGAACAGCACCCTCCAGGCATCTTCATGAGTTGTGTCGAAGAGCCTGTTCAGAGTTCGGTGCTGCGCCGGGTCGAACTCCCACAAGTTGAAGTCCTGTTGTTGGCACGGGAGGATCCAGAGGTGGAGCATGACCTGGACTACGTTGACAAGTTTGAGCTTCTTGTTCACCATGTTTTGAATACATGTTTGGAGTCCGGTCAGCTCTCCCAAACTACCCCAGGACAGGCCCTTCTCTTTCCAGGAGGTGAGCCGCATGGGGATGCCAGATCAGAACTCGGAGGATGCTGCCCATGCAGGGTCACGCGGCTCGGTGATGTAGAACCACCCCTATTGCCACCCCTTTATGGTTTCCACAAAGGAGCCCTCGAGCCATGTAACGTTGGGCATCTTGCCCACCATGGCGCCGCCCACAACCTTCGGCTTGACATTGAAGGTCTTCAGCCATAAACCGAAGTGGGGCTTGATGCGGAGGAAGGCCTCGCACACAACGATAAACGCCGAGATGTTGAGGATGAAGTTTGGGGCCAGATCATGGAAATCCAGGCCGTAATAGAACATGAGCTCCCGGACGAATGGGTGGAGAGGGAATCCCAGTCCGCGGAGGAAATGGGTGAGGAACACTACCCTCTCATGGGGCCTGGGGGTGGGGGTGAGCTGCCCCTCATTTGGGAGCCGGTGCGCGATGTCATTGGGTAGGTATCCGGCTCTCCTCAGCTTCTTGATGTCTCCCTCCGTGGCGAAGGAGACCATCTACCTGCCTCCCGCTCTGGACATGGTTGGAGAAGGTTGAGGTGGGAAGTGCGGACTTGGGCGCTAGAGCTCGAGTGTGCGAAAATGGATGAGCAAAGGAGGAAGAAGGCGTGGATGGAAAGGTGAATCCTTATCCCTTTATATGGGCGGACGAAACTAAGCGTCCCCACTCGCCTGGTAAAACTCGCTTATCCCCCAAGTGTCGTAATAGATGGCGCGGTTGGGTTACCACGCCCGTATTGATGAGAATCCCGTGATAAGGGGACACGATCTCTGCTTTGACAAGACGTGTCAAAAAACTGCCTCGCGTTATGTGCGGGGCTAGTTAAAGGAAACGGTTCGATTAATCACCGGGCCATGGCATAATGTCGTGTTGCCAAAACAAGTCAGCAAGTTAGATTTGCGGAAATATTATTTTCTCTACGGTGGTATGTGGAACTTATTTTGCAGGGTCGGACACTATCCTTGTATTCAAATTCTTCTGTGATGTATTCGGAGAAGGAACCCGCCTCGGAATGCCGAAGACAATACTGCGCGCCGGACTCATCGTCATTGAAGCCTGGTTCAGGGGCTACTGAGGGAGTCCTGGATTAGGGGGACTCCGGACAGCCGGATTATATCCTTTGGCCGGACTGTTGGACTATGAAGATACAAGACTGAAGACTTCGTCTCGTGTCCGGATGGGACTCTACTTGGCGTGGAAGGCAAGCTAGGCAATACGGATATGGATATCTCCTCCTTTGTAACCGACCTTGTGTAACCCTAACCCTCTCCGGTGTCTATATAAACCGGAGAGTTTTAGTCCGTAGGACACAACAACTACAACATACAATCATACCATAGGCTAGCTTCTAGGGTTTAGCCTCTCCGATCTCATGGTAGATCTACTCTTGTACTACCCATATCATCAATATTAATCAAGAAGGACGTAGGGTTTTACCTCCATCAAGAGGGCCCGAACCTGGGTAAAACATTGTGTCCCCTGCCTCCTGTTTCCATCCGCCTTAGACGCATAGTTCGGGACCCCCTACCCGAGATCCGCCGGTTTTGACACCGACAGGGGGCATGCATTCATAGCTTAGGATTCCCTTCGTGCCGACACGAGGGAGGGGGGCTGCTAGCTACTTCGCACTTTGCTACGGTGAACCTCGGTTGGGGGGGGGCTGCATTCATAGCTTAGGATTCCCTTCGTGCCGACACGAGGGAGGAGGGGGGCTGCTAGCTACTTCGCACTTTGATAGGTGAACCTCGGTTGAGGGGGAGGGGGCATGCATTCATAGCTTAGGATTCCCTTTGTGCCGACACGAAGGGGGGTGGGGGCAAGCAATACCGTGCGCTTTGCGAGAGATGCCACATCGAAGTTGCATTTGGTATTTGAAAATCAAACCACCCTTTTGATACATAAATTTGGTCCACATGCAAGTGTGTTCATGTTCGGACCCTCTCCCGCAACAGACACGGTTCACTCAAACTAACCGTGTGCCATGCCGGTGCACCTATCATGCACACATCCGCACAGTACATTGGGCTCCATGAGGCTCCCCCTCTCAAAAATATCTGCCCGCCTCGAGGGTTTTTGTATTTCATAGCACACGGTTGTTATCTCCGGACCGTGTGCGATGCACTATCATCAAAATTTTCAATAGCCCGGCATTTCACTCCCGCCTTTGACTCCGGCGTAGTAAAATTTTCAGTACCCGCGTCATTTCCTCAAACACCCCGCGCCCCCTCCATACACACACACACACACCAAAACCTCCTCGGGCATGCACGCACACACACACCCCCTCCCTCGCTCGAAACCCTAGCAAAGTCCCCACCGCCTCCGCAAGGCCTCCATTATCAACATCTGCCGGTTTGCCCGTGCAGCTTACCCACCGGTCTCCATACCCAGGCCGCCCTGAGTTTCTTAGATGACGCCTGCCAAACACCCCCTTTCCATAGATCCCCGTCCCCATCCCCCACTCTAGAGCGTCACAGCCTAAGCCCGGCTACGCTTCCTGTGGAGCTCGAGGAGCGACTGGCCCAAAGGAGGTGTATAGCCGTCTCTTCGCCCGACGTCGCCGAGGAAGCTGACGACCATTACTGGCGGCAGGCACTCAAGCAGCAAGGTAGAGTATGCGGGCATGTCTTGTTCGTCGGCTACAACATCGAGGTCATCGACAGTGATGCCCTGAGGTGGGCTGTGTCACAGGTTAAGTGGCCCACCCCCAACCACTCGGGTTCAACCGCCGTCGATCTCATCCATGGCCCCGCCGCTGATCTCCCTTGGCTCGCTGTCAAAAATTTGCCATTCTACATCGCCATCAAGCCCCTTTTGTCATTTCTGAAGGACACGTTCTGCGACCCTGTCTTGGGATCCACAGCTTTCAAGTCAGACCTCATCGACGGTGACCACGAGGAGGGCACCCTCTCCGGCTCTTCCAAGGGGAAAGAGCCCATCTGCTCTTCCAAGGGGAAAGCGCCCATCTGCAACATCAGGTAGGGCACCCTACAGCCATGATCTTCCACGGGGAAGGAGCCCATCTGCGATAACATGGAGTGCATCCAGGGTCTGTGCTCTTCCCACGGGAAAGAGCCCATCCGTGACAAGTGATTAAACCCATTATTTGTTTTGTCGTGCCTCTTCACAGGGGAACCCCATGATTTGTTTTGTCGAGTCCCTTTTGTAGTGTAGTGAGAATATGTCCAGTTTTAATTGCTATATATGGTTGTTTGAAGTATGCCTTCTTTATTTTAGTTGTTCACAATGTGATTTTCTATATGTGCAATTATTTACTGTGCAGTACATTTCATCAATCCAGTTTTAAACATACCGATAGGAATGCATATATTTGCTTGATGTTAAGCCTGTTATAGCTAGCATATGCATCTTTTAAATTTTTTTGATTGTTCGGTTGTTTGTAGTTAGCATATGTTCAGTTTCAAATGCTATCTTTGGTTGTTCATAGTATGCCTTGTTTATTCCAGTTATTCACAACGTGATGTTCTATATGTGCAAGTATGAACTATGCAGTTCAATTTCATTAGTACCAGTTTCAACAATACCACTATGAATGACTACATTTGGTTGCTGCATCTTGTAGTTAACATGCCTTTACATTTTTATTTAACCATAACCAGTGTACTTAGACCGGCACAATACCAGTTTGAATGACCATGTTTGTTTGTTGTTAAATGTTTGGCCTGTTGCAGTTAGCACACCTTTCCACTTGCTTTGCTTTACTAGCGTGCTTAAACTTGCACACTGAAGCTATCTTTTGGAGATTATTTTGTCTGCCATGTGTAATTTTGGTTGATGTTTAGCCTGTTGTGCTTAACATGCTTCTTGATGTACCTACACAGGACAATTTTGGGAACGACTACTGTTTTCCATCGAGGTTAGTTTCATCCCATGGCTTATATCTGCTCACTGTTCAGGATATCGGTAGCTGGTACCATATAGGCCGGCGGCTGATAAGGGACTAATCGGTGAATCAGACTTTTAACTGAATATATCTGCAACCCATTTTTCCTTAGGTTAACTAGGGCCATATGTAATATATCTGAGGCTCCATAGCAACATGCATTGTACTTAATGTCTAAATATGCAATCCTAGGCTACATAGCAACAAGGAAGAGTGTTACATTAATGTTCTAATGATGTCTAGATATACGTAGAAGAGCAGCAGCAGCAGCAACAGCAACAACACAGCCCTGTTTGGATACTCAACTTAGCTAGAGGTTAGAGTTAGTTTCTAGCTCATTACTAACCCTGAACTAACTCCATCCAAAGAGTTGTTTGGATGGTAGGGTTAGATTGACAATAAATGCACTAGGAGAACTAGCTCCAATTAGCACCTCTTAGGTTGGATACTAGTTTTTTTGGTGGGTTATAGATGCAACTAGCTCAACTAGCCCTCTTGTTTAGATATACTTTAGGTCTATTTGATCCCGAACTAGCTCAAACTAACTGTAACCCGTGGATACAGCACCAGATAATTTGTAGAATGAACTAAACTCCTTCCGACCCATAATATAAGATGTTAATTCATCTAATATGTGAGTATATTGGATGTTATAAGATACTCCCTCCGTTCCTAAATATTTGTCTTTTTAGAGATTTCATATGGACTACCACATACGGATGTATATAGACATATTATAAAAGAGTGTTGTACTACATCATTGTGCAATTATTGTTTAGCTTCTAATATTAATTTGGTGCTTTTAGGTATATATGTCATTGGTAAAGATCCGCGTTTTGACCCTTTTTGCGTATGGGGCAATGAGATGTCGATGAACCAGCATCAAGTGAGGAAGCTGATAAAGATAGTTAGTAAAATGGGTCCAAAGATGGCAATTAAACTATTTGTTTACACTTTATCCAAGATAACAGCAAACTGCAGGATGGTAAGTAAGTACTCTACAACCTTCTTTTTACTGCCCATAATTAGTTGTGTTAGATGACAATGTCTGAATCTTTTTCGTTTACAGTGGTTGCCAAAGCAGTTTACTCAAGATTACCTCTCAAACTACATGATTGGTGGGCATGCAAAGGTTAAAGTGTTTCTACCAGAACACGATGATCATCTAGATGTTTTCATGAAGACCGTGAAGGATGGGTGGTCGGCCATCACAAGGGGTTGGACTAGAGTCGTGCGTGCCTTCTGCATGGAGGAGGGGACAATATGGGCATTCTGCTTCACCTTGTTCAGCAACCAGAATATATTTCGCCTCTTTCTTTACCATCTTTAATAGTACAAGTATACAACTGTGGTTCATCATTCTTTATTTGGTTCTTATGTAATTCTTGAACATATGTACCTATGAATCGAATAATGCATTGGTTGTTTGAACCTGATGGATATGAATAAAGTTGTAGCATACATTAAATTAAATTACGGTGAAATTACGCTCTCCAGGTTATTACGGCACACGCTGTTGGTAAAACACAAACGTTTGCGATATGCACCATAATAGAAGATGGTTCACAGAGAGGAAACGTGTGCAAGCATGCACACAGTTGCCGTTTGCAAAGAGTGTGCGATGTCAGACAATATCACAAACGGTGCAGGCAAACTAAACTTTTGTGTTAGTTGCCTTATCGTACACGATTCGCAACCATGAACTGTTTCTGATGAAGTATGCATCGTAAACGTTGCACGACAGAATAGTGTGTGCGATAGTTGTCGTGTACGACGATGGTCTGACGTTTCGTAATCCTGCCTGACACTCGTACGACTATTAGCTAATAATCTTCTTAACAGTGAAACATTTGTGATGGGCCGCGCATCATAAACGTAGCACCACATAATACCGACTGCGATGGCAATGCAAGCAGAAACGAGTAGGAGTACTATAGGGGGCCTATCCCCAACAGTTTCTGGGTCGTGTGGGAAGGACCCTGTAACACCCTCGATGCGACTATAGCTCCCACGTGTCGAGGCACGACTTACAGACATAATCGCATTGAAGGCATATGTCGCAAGTTAGGCAATCTTCACAACATCCCATGTAATGTAAATAATAAAGGGGAGATAACATAGTTGGCTTACACTCGCCACGTCAATCAAGTACATAAATAACATTACATCATCCAAACACTCATGGCCCGACTACGGTACCAAAATAAAAGAGAACCCAACATGCGACAACGGTCCCGTTCACCCCCAACTGGGCACCACTACTGATCATCGGGAAAGGAAACATAGTAACGTTGAGAGTCTTCGTCGAACTCCCACTTGAGCTCATACGCGTCTCCTGGAGCAGAATCAGCAGGCCCTGCATCTGGTGTAATAGTAATCTATGAGCCACAGGGACTCAGCAATCTCGCACCCTCGCGATCAAAACTATTTAAGCTTATAGGAATGGCAAGGTAAAATATGAGTGGAGCTGCAACAAGCGACTAGCAAATATGGTGGCTAACTTATTCGCAAAAGAGAGCTAGAAGAGGAGGCAAAGCGCGAGCGAGAAACTAGAGAGCAACCTGCGCAAACATTACTCCAACACCGTGTCCACTTCCCGGACTCCGCCGAGAAGAGGCGAACACGGTAACACACTCAGTTGATTCATTTTAATTAAGTTAAGGTTCAAGTTATCTACAACCGGACATTAACAAATTCCCATCTGCCGATAACCGCGGGCACGGCTTTCAAAAGTTCAAATCCCTGCAGGGGAGTCCCAACTTAGCCCATGACAAGCTCTCACGGTCAACGAAGGAATAGACCTCCTCCCAAGATGTTCCGATCAGACTCGGTATCTCGGTAATTCAAGACACTTCGACAGGTTAAAACAAGTCCAGCAACACCGCCCGAATGTGCCGAGAAATCCCGATAGGAGCTGCACATATCTCTTTCTCAGGGCACACTCAGATGAGCCAGACATCGTGTAGGCCAGCCCAGAGTTGCCCCTGGTAGCCCCGGACATCGCTCGGTGGGACCAACACTCAGAGGAGCACTGGCCCGGGGGGTTAAAATAAAATGACCCTTGAGTTTGCAGAACCCAAGGGAAAGAACAGGCTAGGTGGCGAATGGTAAGACCAATGTTGGGCATTGCTAGAAAAGCTTTAATCAAGGCGAACTATCAAGGGGTTCCCATTATAACCCAACCGCGTAAGGAACGCAAAATCCGGGAACATAACACCGATATGATGGAAACTAGGGCGGCAAGAGTGGAACAAAACACTAGGCGAGAGGCCGATCCTTCCACCCTTTACCAAGTATATAGATGCATTAAGATAACATAGCAATATAATGATATCCCCAACAAGTAAAATATATGTTCCAACCAGGAACGGCCTCCAATCTTCACCTGCAACTAGCAACGCTATAAGAGGGGCTAAGCAAAGCGGTAACATAGCCAATCAACGGTTTGCTAGGACATTGGTGGGTTAGAGGTTTGACATGGCAATTTGGGAGGCTTGCAAGCAAGTGGTAGGCATCGTAGCAATGGCATAGCAAAAGAGCGAGCAAACTAGCATAGCAAAGATAGTAGTGATTTCGAGGGTATGATCATCTTGCCTGCACAGTTGTCAGAGTTGACTGGATCCTCGAAAGCAAACTCAACGGGCTCCTCGTTAGCGAACTCGTCTCCCAGCTCTACCCAAACAAGACAAACAAGCAACAAGGACACAATCAACCACGTGCAAACTCAAACAACACAATGCAAAGATGATATGCTATGCGGGATGTGATGCGGGATGCAAAATGCAAGATATGACAGGAAATGCATGAACCTGGCCTCATCTTGGAAATCCAAGTGTGCCACTGGAAATATGAGATTAAATCGCTTGAAAACGATATAAAGAACGCTGGAATCGGAGTTACGGTTTGGAAATGGCAAGCGATTCAAAAATGACACCGGTCTGCGATTTACAGCAAGTAGGCATCTAAATGCAAAGAAATGAACATGCTACAGCACTCAAACATGACAAAAAAATACATGGCAGGGATGCACACAAGATTCTTAACAAAAGTCTAGCACTGAGCTACGGCCAAATCATCCATTAATAGGTTCAAACAAGCATGGCAAAAATGCAAATGGCAAACAGATCTCAGACTTAGTGAAATCAACACTTGTCTGGAATTTCAGATCAGGTTGCCCTCTTCGGAGCAACAAAACTACATGCTACAGGACCTGAATATGGCAAAGTAAAGCATGGCATGGAGCTACTCAAAGATCTTAACAAAAGTCCCTTAGTGACCTTGAGCCAAAAGGGATCAGAAAATACAATTGCAAGCATGCGAACATAGCAAAAACATAATCAGTTTCAGACTTAGTGAAAAACTGACACATGCTGAAATATAACTCAAGTAGGCATGTTTACGAGCTCGATGCACTTACTACAGAGCAATTCATGGCAAGACAATCATACACCCGTCAAGAAGGCACAAAATGCAAGCTAGACATGGCAAGAACAATAGCATAGCATGCACGGATCAACTACAACATCACCGGCAAAATTGCAAACAAGTTGACAATCTGCCCAGATTAACAAAGTAGCAAAAGTAGAGCTCGATTGACAATCTGCCCAGAATTGCTCCATAAATGCAAACAAATACATGGATGGATAGAGCACTACAATATTAACAAAACTCCATTACTGATCATCCTCAAAAGAGGCACGGATCACTAGGAAACAACATGAACATATGGCAACATGAGATAAACAGCTCCAGGACTTAGTGAAATCACTAAGTCCCTGAAAACAGAATTAGCAAGTGCACCACTTTGCAAGCTTGCACAAGTCACCACACACATCCTAAAAATACATGGGTTGCACCTCTGGAAAGATGACAAAACCCTTAACAAAACATAAGTAGAACTCACGGGCATATCATGCACACATTAATCATGGCAAAAAAGACAAAAGTGCTAAACGGAGTAACAGATCTGGCAATTAACTCAAGTAGCCCTCTTCTAACAGCATTTCGGGCATCAAGATGAGCTCAAATGAAAATGATGCAATGGAATGAAATGATGTACTCTCTGAGATGAACATTTTGATATGCTATATGCATGAATCGGAGCTACATATGCGAAGTTACGGAGCAGCGAACATGTGCACATGGACTGAAATTTCAAGGACTTCGGAAAAAAACAACCTCCCAGATCTGGATCTAGGGTTTCATGGCACGCAACACGAGGCGGCCGGATCTCCGCTGGAGTTCGTCGTCGGAGGTGACCGGAGCGGGAGGAGGAGGCCGGGACGGCGGAGAGGAGGCGAGGCCGAGGCGCGACCGGGGCGGCGCGGCGTCTGGCGACCACGGGCGGCGCGGGCGGCGAGCGGCCGGGCGGCGGCGGGGAGCGGCCGGGCGGCGGGCGGCGGCGAGCGGCGAGCTTCCGTCGGGCGGCGGCGGGCGGCCGCGGGTGCGCGGAGGCGGGGCGAGGGAGCGGGGAGGCGGCGCGGGCCCGGGAGGGCCTCCCGCGGGCCGGGCGGGCCGCGGCGGCTGGGGCGCTGGCGGCGCCATGTGTCGCCCTTCCAGTGGCCGCGGGCAGCGGCACGGCGTGTCCGGCGCCAGCGGACAATGTCCGGCGTGCGCGATGTGTGGATTTAGGCTTTCGGGGAGAGGGGATCCGAGATATTTCGAGGGGGGCCTATTTATAGGCATAGAGGGAGCTAGGGGAGTCCAAATGAGGTGCGGTTTTCGGCCACGCGATCGTGATCGAACGCTCTAGATGACGGAGCAGAGTTAGGTGGGTTTTTGGGCCAAATTGGAGGGTTGTTGGGCTGCAACACACACGAGGCCTTTTCGGTCCCTCGGTTAACCGTTGGAGTATCAAACGAAGTCCAAATGATACGAAACTTGACAGGCGGTCTACCGGTAGTAAACCAAGGCCGCTTGGCAAGTCTCGGTCCAATCCGGAAATGTTTAATCCCCACACACGAAACAAAGCTATAAATGGCCACCGGAGGAGGACGAAGCGCCGGAATGCAAAACGGACAACGGGGAAAAATGCTCGAATGCCTGAGACGAGCACGTATGCAAATGCAATGCACATGATGACATGATATGAGATGCATGACAACGATAACAACACATGGAGACAAAATCCGAACCCGAGGAAATAAATATAACTTAACGTCGAAACGGCAAGAGTTGGAGTACAAATAGGGAAAGTTATATCCGGGGTGTTACAGACCCCCCCTATCGCCCACACTCGCTTGGCGACGGTTCCAAAGGCCATGGTGGAAAGTGGTTTTAAACCGTTTGTTTAGGACTAACACGCACCAGTGCTTGGCAAGCATTTTACGGAAAGCACCATGAATAAAGTGTGAACCACCATGAGTCATTAAATATCTAGGGACACCAAACCTTGGGAAAATAACTTCCTTAAGCATTTTAATAGAGGTGTTTTGATCAGCACTACTAGTTGGAATAGCTTCTACCCACTTAGTAACATAATCAACATCAACGAAAATATGTGTATACCCATTAGAGGAAGGAAAAGGTCTCATGTAATCAAAACCCCAAACATCAAATGGTTCAATAGCAAGTGAATAATTCATAGGCCTTTCTTAATGCTTACCGATATTACCTATTCTTTGATATTCATCACAAGATAAGACAAACTTACGAGCATCCTTGAAAAGAGTAGGCCAATAAAATCTAGATTGGAATACCTTGTGAGCAGTTATGTCTCCTGCATGATGTCCTCCATAAGCTTCAGAGTGACATTTCCATAGGATTTGTCCCTCTTCATGCTCAGGTACACAACGTCTAATAATACCATCTACTCCTTCTTTATAAAGATGTGGATCATCCCAAAAGTAATGTCTTAAATCATAGAAGATTTTTTTTCTTTTGTTGGTATGTAAAGTTAGGTGGTAAATATTTAGCAACAATGTAATTAGCATAGTCATCATACCAAGGAGTGTTATGAGAAACATTTATTACAGCTAACTGCTCATCAGGAAAGCTATCATCAATAGGTAGTGGGTCATCAAGCACATTTTCAAGCCTAGACAAATTATCACCTATGGGGTTCTCTTCTCCTTTTCTATCAATGACATGTAAATCAAATTCTTGTAGGAAGAGAACCCATCGAATAAGTCTAGGTTTAGCATCCTTCTTCTCCATAAGATATTAAATAGCAGCATGGTCAGTGTGTACAATTACTTTTGAATCAACAATGTAGGATCTAAATTTATCACAAGCAAACACTACTGCTAAGAATTCTTTTTCAGTAGTAGCATAATTTCTTTGAGCACTGTCTAGAGTTTTACTAGCATAATAAATAACATGCAGTTTCTTATCAACTCTTTGTCGTAGAATAGCACCAACAACATAATCACTAGCATCACACATAATTTCAAAAGGCAAGTTCCAATCAGGTGGTTGAACAATAGGTGCAAAAATTAAGGCTTTCTTGAGTGTTTCAAAGGCTTCTAAACAATCATCATAAAAAAGGAACATCCTTTTTCAAAAGATTTGTAAGAGGCCTAGAAATTTTAGAAAAGTCTTTGATAAATCTCCTATAGAAACCAACATGACCTAGGAAACTACGAATACCTTTGATATCTTTAGGATATGGCATTTTTTTCAATTGCATGAACCTTAGCTTTCTCCACTTCAATACCTCTTTTAGAAATTTTATGACCCAGGATAATACCTTCATTGACATAAACTGGCACTTCTCCCAATTCAAGACAAGATTTGTTTGCTCGCATATCTGCAAAACTCGATCAAGATTGCTTAAACAATCATCAAAAGACTTCGCATAAACAGAGAAGTTATCCATGAAAACCTCAACAATCTTTTCACAAAAGTCAGAGAATATAGCAATCATACATCTTTGGAAAGTAGAAGGTCCATTGCATAAACCAAAAGGCATACGTCTATAAGCATAAGTTCCAAAGGGACAAGTGAAAGTGGTCTTTTCTTGATCAGGTTGAGAAACAGGTATTTGTGAAAAACCAGAGTATCCATCAAGGGAGCAAAAATGTGTGTGCTTAGATAACCTTTCTAGCATTTGATCAATAAAAGGTAGAGGGTAATGATCTTTTCTAGTTGCTTTGTTTAATTTTCTAAAATCAATTACCATTCTATAGCCTGTAACAATTCTTTTTAGAATAAGTTCATTCTTATCATTAGGAACAACAGTAATACCTCCTTTCTTAGGGACACAATGAACACGACTTACCTATCTACTATCAGCTATATGATAGATTATACCTGCTTCCAAAAGTTTTAATATTTCCGTTCTTACCACTTCCTTCATCTTCGGATTTAACAGACATTGGTGATCAGCAATGGGTTTAGCATCAGGTTCCATATTAATCTTGTGTTGACATAGAGCGGGACTAATAACCTTTAAATCATCAAGAGTATATCCAATAGAAAATCAGTGCTTCCTTAGAATTTTCAATTATCTTTCTTCTTCATGTTCTGAAAGGTTAGAACTAATAATAACTGGATATATCTTCTTCTCATCAAGATAAGCATATTTTAAAGTGTCTGGCAATTGTTTTAATTCAAACACAAGATCACCTTTAGGTGGAGGAGGACCACCTAGAGTTTCAATAGGCAAATTGTGTTTAAGAAGAGGACGTTGTTCAAAGAAATTTTTATCTATTTCATTTCTTTCATGCATATGTGAAGGAAATATGCCCTAGAGGCAATAATAAAGTTGTTATTTATATTCCCTTATATCATGATAAATGTTTATTATTCATGCCAGAATTGTATTAACCGGAAACTTTGTACATGTGTGAATACATAGCCAAACAGAGTGTCCCTAGTATGCCTCTACTTGACTAGCTCGTTAATGAAAGATGGTTAAGTTTCCTGGCCATAGACATGTGTTGTCATTTGATGAACGGGATCACATCATTAGAGAATGATGTGATGGACAAGATACATCCATTAGCCTAGCATAAATGATTGTTTAGTTGTATTGCTATTGCTTTCATCATGACTTATACATGTTCCTCTGACTATGAGATTATGCAACTCCCGAATACCGGAGGAACACCTTGTGTGCTATCAAACGTTAGAATGTAACTGGGTGATTATAAAGATGCTATACAAGTGTCTTCGATGGTGTTTGTTGAGTTGGCATAGATCAAGATTAGGATTTATCACTACGTGTATCCGAGAGGTATCTTTGGGCCCTCTCGGTAATGATCATCACTATAAGCCTTGCAAACAATGTGAATAATGAGTTAGTTGCGAGATGATGCATTACGGAACGAGTAAAGAGACTTGCCGATAACGAGATTGAACTAGGTATGATGATACCGACGATCGAATCTCGGGCAAGTAACATACCGATGACAAAGGGAACAACGTATGTTGTTATGCGGTTTGACCGATAAAGATCTTCGTAGAATATGTAGGAGCCAATATGAGCATCCAGGTTCCACTATTGGTTATTGACCGGAGATGTGTCTCGGTCGTGTATACATAGTTCTCGAACCCGTAGGATCCGCATGCTTAACGTTCGATGACGATTTGTATTATGAGTTATGTGATTTGATGACCGAAGTTTGTTCGGAGTCCCGGATGAGATCACGGACATGACAAGGAGTATCAAAATGGTCGAGACATAAAGATTCATATATTGGAAGGTTGCATTTGGACATCGAAATGGTTCCGAGTGGTTCGGGCATTTTTCTGCAGTACCGGGAGGTTACCGGAACTCCCCGGGAGAAGTATTGGGCCTAGTGGGCCTTATTGGAGGAGAGGAGAAAGGGCCACAAGAGAGGGGTGCGCCCTCCCCTTGCCCAAACCAAATTGGACTAGGGGAGGGGGCTGGGCCCCCTCTTTCCTTCCCCCTCTCTCTCCCTTCCCTTTCCCTCCGGTGGAAGAAAGGAAAAGGGGGGGGGGGCGAATCCTACATGGACTGGGAATCCAAGTAGGACTCCCCCTTGGCGTGCCCAACCTGGCCGGCCTCCTCCCTCCCTCCCTCCTTTATATATGTGGCCAGGGGCACCCCAATAGCACAACAGACAATCTCTTAGCCGTGTGCGGTGCCCCCTCCACAGTTACACACCTCGATCATATCGTCATAGTGCTTAGGTGAAGCCCTGCGTTGGTAACTTCATCATGACCATCGCCACGCCGTCGTGCTGATGGAACTCTCCCTCGGCCTCAATTGGATCAAGAGCTCGAGGCACGTCATCCAGCTGAACATGTGCTGAACGTGGAGGTGCCGTACATCCGGTGCTTGGATCGGTTGATCGTAAAGACATTCGACTACATCAACCGCGTTACTAAACGCTTCCGCTTTCTTTCTACGAGGGTATGTGGACACACTCTCCCCGCTCGTTTCTATGCTTCTCCTAGATAGATCTTGCGTAATCGTAGGAAAATTTTGAAATACTACGTTCCCCAACAGTGGCATCCGAGCCAGGTCTATGCGTAGATGTTATATGCACAAGTAGAACACAATGAGTTGTGGGCGATAATAGTCATACTGCTTACCAGCATGTCTTACTTCGATTCGGCGGTATTGTTGGATGAAGCGGCCAAGACCGATATTACATCACCGCATTCATTCGACTGGTTCTACCAACCTGCTTCATACACAAGTGGCTAGTGGGTGTCTGTTTCTCCAGCTTTACTTGAATCGAGTTTGACTATGCCTGGTCCTTGTTGAAGGTTAAAACAACACACTTGATGAAAAATCATTGTGGTTTTGATGCGTAGGTAAGAACGGTTCATGCTAGAAGCCCGTAGCAGCCACGTAAAACTTGCAACAACAAAGTAGAGGACGTCTAACTTGTTTTTGCAGGGCATGTTGTGATGTGATATGGTCAAGACGTGATGAGATATAAATTGTTGTATGAGATGATCATGTTTTGTCAAAGTTATCGGCAACTGGCAGGAGCCTTATGGTTGTCTCTTTATTGCATAAGATGAAGCACCATATCATTGCTTTACTTTATCGCTATGCGAGAGCAATAGTTGCAAAAAGCAATAGTTGGCGAGACGACCATGTAATGACATGTTGATAGAGATCAAGATGATGGAGATCATGGTGTCATGCTGGTGACAATGGAGATCATGACGGTACTTTGGAGATAGAGATCAAAGGCACAAGATGATGATGGCCATATCATGTGACATATTTTGATTACATGTGATTTTTATCTTTTATGCTTCTTATTTTGCTTAGTACAACGGTAGCATTATGAGATGATCCCTTACTAAAATTTCAAGGTATAAGTGTTCTACCTAAGTATGCACCGTTGTGACGGTTCTTCGTGCTGAGACACCACATGTGATCGGGTGTGATAAGCTCTACGTTCACATACAATGGGTGCAAGCCAGTTTTGCACATGCAGAATACTTGGGTTAAACTTGACGAGCCTAGCATATGCAGATATTGCCTCGGAACACTGAGACCGAAAGGTCGATCGTGAATCATATAGTAGATATGATCAACATAGAGATGTTCACCACTAAAAACTAGTCCACCTCACGTGATGATCGGGCATGGTTTAGTTGATATGGATCACGTGATCATTTAGATGACCAGAGGGATGTCTATCTAAGTGGGAGTTCTTAAGTAATATGATTATTTAATTTATCATGAACTTAGGCCTGATAGTATTTGCATATCTATGTTCTAGATCAATAGCTTGCGATGTAGCTCCCCGTTTATTTTTTGATATGTTCCTAGAGAAAAATAAGTTGAAAGATGATAGTAGCAAAGATGTGACTGGGTCCGTGATCTGAGGATTATCCTCATTGCTACACAGAAGAATTATGTCCTTGATGCACCGCTAGGTGACGGACCTATTGTAGGAGCAGATGCAGACGTTATAAACGTTTGGAAAGCTCGATATGATGACTACTTGATAGTTTAGTGCGCCATGCTTTAAGGCTTAGAACCGGGACTTCAAAGATGTTTTGAATGCCATAGAGCATATAAGATCATCCAAGAGCTGAAATTGGTATTTCAGACTGATGCCCGAGTCGAGAGGTATGAGACCTCTGACAAGTACTTTGCCTACAAGATGGAGGAGAATAGCTCAACCAGTGAGCATGTGCTCAGAATGTCTGAGTACTACAATCACTTGAATCAAGTGGGAGTTAATCTTCCAGATAAGATAGTGATTGATAGAGTTCTCTAGTCACTATCACCAAGTTACTGTAACTTTGTGATGAACTATAATATGCAAGGGGTGACGAAAACGATTCCCAAGCTCTTCACGAAGCTAAAATTGGTGAAGGTAGGAATCAAGAAGGAGCATCAAGTGTTGATGGTTGACAAGACCACTAGTTTCAAGAAAAGAGGCAAAGGAAAAGAAAGGGAACTTCAAGAAAGAATGGCAAGAAAGTTTCCACTCCCGTGAAGAAACCCAAAGCTAGACCTAAGCCTGAAACTGAGTGCTTCTACTGCAAAGGGAATGGTCACTGGAAGCGGAACTACCCCAAATACTTGGCAGATAAGAAGGATGGCAAAGTGAACAAAGGTATATTTGATATACAAATTATTGATGTGTACTTTACTAGTGTTCATAGTAACCCCTAGGTATTTGATACCGATTCAGTTGCTAAGATTAGTAACTCAAAACAGGAGTTACAAAATGAACAAAGACTAGTTGAGGGCAAAGTGACAATGTGTGTTGGAAGAGA
Source organism: Triticum urartu (assembly GCF_003073215.2). Lineage (NCBI taxonomy): Eukaryota > Viridiplantae > Streptophyta > Magnoliopsida > Poales > Poaceae > Triticum > Triticum urartu. The sequence goes on from NC_053025.1 coordinate 484,029,418, forward strand.
TTCCAAGGTTGATAAGATCACCATCGCATACTACCTCTACCTTCGGGATTAGTGTTGAACCTAAATAAATGTTATTTGGTGTTTGCGTTGAGCATGGATATGATTGGATCATGTTTATTGCAATACGGTTATTCATTTAAAGTTAGAGTTGTTTTGTTTACATGAATAATACCTTCTATGGTCATACACCCAATATAAATGGTTTATTGAATCTCAATCATAGTGATACACATATTTATAATATCGAAGCCAAAAGACGCAAAGTTAATAATGATAGTGCAACTTATTTGTGGCACTGCCGTTTAGGTCATATTGGTGTAAAAAGCATGAAGAAACTCCATGCCGATGGGATTTTGGAATCATTTGATTATGAATCACTTGATGCTTGCGAACCATGCCTCATGGGCAAGATGACTAAAACTCTATTCTTCGAAACAATGGAGCAAGCCATTGACTTATTGGAAATAATAAATACCGATGTATGCGATCCGCTAAGTGTTGAGGCTCGTGGCGGGTATCATTATTGTCGGACCTTCACGGAGGATTTGAGCAGATATGGGTATCTACTTAATGAAACATAAGTCTGAAACTTTTGAAAAGTTCAAAGAATTTTAGAGTGAAGTGGAAAATCATCGTAACAAGAAAATAAAGTTTCTATAATCTGATCGCGGAGGCGAATATTTGAGTTACGAGTTTGGTCTTCATTTGAAACAATGTGGAATAGTTTCACAACTCACGCCACCTGGAACACCACAACATAATGGTGTGTCCGAATGTCGTAATCGTACTTTATTGGATATGGTGCGATCTATGATGTCTCTGACCAATTTACCACTATCGTTTTGGGGTTATGCATCAGAGACAATTGCATTCACATTAAACAGGGAACCATCTAAATCCGTTGAGACGACACCGTATGAACTATGGTTTGGCTAGAAACCAAAGCTGTCGTTTCTTAAGGTTTGGGGTTGCGATGCTGATAAGTCTCCAACGTATCTATAATTTATGAAGTATTCATGTCATGTTTACAATAGTTTTATATGATTTTGGTATGATTTGATTAGAACTAACCCGGGCTGACGCTGTTTTCAGCAGAACTACCGTGGTGTTGTTTTTGTGCAGAAATAAAAGTTCTCAGAATTCGATGAAAATCAACGGAGAATTTTTATGGAAAATATAAAAGATACTGGAACAAAAATCTACCGGGGGAGTCCCGTGGGCCCCATGAGGGTGGGGGGCGCGCCCACCCCATGGGCGCGCCCCTGTGCCTCATGGACTACCCGTGGGGCCCCCTGACTTGTTCTCGACGCCAACCTCTCCTATAAATACCCAAACCTCCAAAAATTAACCTAGATTGGAAGTTTCACCGCCGCAAGCCTGTGTAGCCATGAGAAATCAATCTAGGCCCTCTCTGGCACCCTGCCGGAGGGGGCCATCATCACCGGAGGCTATGGAGGACGATCCCGGAGGGGCCATCATCACCATGAAGGCCAAGGACCATAGGGAGAACCTCTCCCCATCCAGGGGGAGGCCATGGAGGAGGAAGCACAAAGGGGATAACCTCTCCTCCTCTCCCTCCGTGGCGCCGGAGTGCCATCGAGAGGGGAATCATCGCCGAAGTGATCATCTTCATCAACATCACCATCATCACCATCCTCATCTCTTTTACGCGGTCCACTCTCCCGCACCCCGCTGTAATCCCTACTTGAACATGGTGCTTTATGCCACATATTATGATCCAATCATGTGTTGCTATCCTATGCTGTTTTGAGTAGATATCCTTTATCTTTGGGTTGATTGATGATCTAGATTGGTACGAGTTGTATGTTTTATTTTGGTGATGTCCTATTGTGCCCTCCGTGTCGTGCAAGCGTGAGGGATTCCCACTATAGGGTGTTGCAATACGTTCATGATTCGCTTATAGTGGGTTGCTTGAGTGACAGAAGCATAAACCCGAGTAAGGGGGTTGTTGTGTATGGAATAAAGGGGACTTGATGCTTTAATGCTATGGTTGGGTTTTTACCTTAATGATCTTTTAGTAGTTGCGGATGCTTGCTAGAGTTCCAATCATAAGTGCATATGATCCAAGAAGAGAAAGTATGTTAGCTTATGCCTCTCCCTCATATGAAATTGCAATGACGACTATCGGTCTTGTTAACAATTGCCTAGGACAATTCCGCACACCGATCCACCATTATTCCACACTCGCTATTTATAATATTTAGTAATATATTCTACCTTTATGATAACATCACCTACTTTTATATTTTATCTCTCCGATACCATGCAAAGTTATCCTCTTCATACCCATAACGTAGTTTTATTTCGCGTTTCTAGTTGGAAGCAAACGGTCGGTGTATGTAGACTTGTATCAGTGGCAGATAGGGTTTGAGAGAATATTGATCTTACCTTTAGCTCCTTGTGGGTTCGACACTCCATACTTAGCACTTCCACCTTTGGTAATTTCTACGATGATTCCCTGCACTTGGGGATTATCAAGCTCTTTTCTGGCGTCGTTGCCGGGGAGCAATAGCGTGGGGTTGATATTCTTGTGTGTGCTTGTTTGATTTCTTCACTAAGTAGATTTTGTTTTTCCTTTTTGTTTCTGTTATTTGTGGGTGAAACATACAATTTTTTTAAAGAATGAGAATACAAAAAATTTACTTGCCTCTCATGTCTAAAAAGTTTTTCAATAAGAGAAATGATTGGAAGATTATGCATTGAAGAAATGAGGGTCGACCTTGAGCACTTGTGTTCATGCCCATGGAAAAAATGAAAAAATTTCATGGAAGCTTCTCTGAAAACAATTATCCCCTTGTATATATCCATTGTATTATAAAAATAATGTGCCAAGCCTTGGTTTTAGGATGATTAGATTGCTTGTTTACTATGTACAGTACAAAGACAGAAACTTTGTCTGTAGCGCGTGATTTTATATTTTTTACTGGAAAGTCAAATGGGTCTGAAACCTTTTGCACATTACTTCTGTATAATTTTTTTAAATTTTCATATATTTTTAGAATTTTTTGGAGTTTTAGAAGCTTACTAAACTTCCAGATTACTACAGACTGTCATGTTTTTGACAGATTCTGTTTTCCATGAGTAGTTCGCTTATTTTGATGAATCTATGGGTAGTATTGGGGGGTATGAACGATGGTGAAGTTGGAATACAGTAGATATAGTTCTAATATGAAAATGGAATAAGTTTGCAACAGTACCTAAAGTTAGTGATTTGCTTTATTACACTAACGGATCTCGCAAAGTTTTTGTTAAAGTTTTGTGTGCGTGAAGTGTTCGAAGATCGAGGAGCTATCAATATGAGAAGAATAAAGAGAGGCAAGAGCTCAAACTTAGGAATGCCCAAGGCACCTCAAGTAAATATTTCAAGGATACTCAAGCATCTAAGCTTGGGGATGTCCCGGTTGGCATCCCATCTTTCTTCTTCAGCAATTATCGGTATACCTCGGTTTTTGTTTTGTTCACATAACTAGCAAAATGGCCCGCTCATCGCGCGGGCTAGTATTTAATATAGTTAGATTGAAATAAGTTCATATTTACCAGTTCTTTGGGTTGGTCGTGAAGTGGTGATTTTAAGGATATAAGAGTTACCACTTTAATGTTTCAGGGAAATATCTGGAAGCTATGCGTTGCCGAACCTTTTTAGTGCTATGTGCTCAAATCCACGGGTTTGCCTTGCGAGGGATTCTTCCCTAGGGTGTTCGTTCTGCTAGAGGGCAGCGTTTTAGCATAGTGCGATTACTTTAGAATTATTTAGTGATTTGATCTAGATAATAATATTGGTTACAAGTTCATTTCTGTATGATAATATTAGAACATAGAATAAAGGTTTAGATCTAGAGCTAGATGATAGTTCATTGCGACACTACATGAGTCGATGGAGTTGAGATCCGTACTTTGTTTAATATTTTTAATTTTTAATGTCATGCATTACGAAATTTGAACAAAAACCACGGCACTTATTTTGAAACGGGGGGAGTAGTTGTTAACAACATATAGAGTCATCTATCATATTTTCCCTCATTTACGGTTCAACTTCAGAAATGTGCCAAAAAAGGTTAATTGTATGATATGAGATTGCAGTAAAGGTGGATAGTTTATCTTCAAAACACACTATTTTTAAAACTTTATTATATGCATTCAGATCGTGCCTTTCATTTTTTTTGGTAAAGCATAAACCTAAATATAAAATAATGTTAGATATACATACTGAATAAATCTATGGTACCACTTCTTTTAGGGACCAGTCAAGCGACTTGACACATGGCTGTTGTTGTCCAAAGTTTGCACAAAAGAGTATAGACTGATTGGAGATAAATATCCAACTTCAAGTATAAGCGGATTTGATTTGTATGTGGAGTTAGCATTATAATATTTAATGTGGTTATTTTCACCTGTAACCATGTAAGATTTGTTGCCAGCTCATGCATTCTACAACAACTACCAAATTAATACTTAATTACGAAGTCAAGAATGCAAATGTAAGAAGTTTATGGTGAAGTGTTGAATAATTGTCACAAAAAAGCGTGAGGACATGATACGAACTTAGATCTATATTAACAAAGTCACATTGAACATAATTGTAATGCCTAAACAATGTACTATCACCGCCAATATGATTTCTACATAGAGTTAAGAAGGGTAATTAAAAAAATTTAATATCGATCAATACTGAAGCTGAACATATTGTAAACACATAAATAGAGAACTATCTATTGTTATTCAGGATAAAATGTGACTAAAATCTGCCATATTAAAATAGAATATATCTATTATGAGATTTGCAAAGGATGGCTTGAAATATCTAGATACTTCGGCTGGCGAACTTTAAAGAAACTTTGTTAAAATACCATTTTGCAAAAAATAATGCAATAAACCAAATAAATATTCTGGAGTCAACGCTAATAACATATAAATATCATATTAAGTAATTTTACATTCCACAATCATGCAAATCATCTGGTATTTCTACTTTCATCATAAAAATTTATCAATGAGACATGTACATAGGCGACACACATGAAAATAGATATTTGAAGAAAAAAAATAGCCAGGCGTTAATACCATTGAAGATGAAACATATATTCGCTAGGAAATACGAAATTGTATGGCAATGTGGGTAAGAGTAATCAAGCATTTTTGTCCAAAAAATATTTTTTCCTGTGAATCGGAGGTCCTTCTGAATTCTGAGTATACATGTCACGTAGCATTACCTAGGTTTGAGCTGTGTATACATGGGGCATGTCCAACGATCGATCCTGTAGCTACTGCATGTATATCTATAATACCTAGCTTCACGTTATATGGATGCATGCATGAAGCGAATTGGAAAATTGAGGTCACTCATGTGCATGTGTTATACCAGGGAGATTGGCATGGTCGTAACTACCGAGCGAATGCCACGGCGACAGCGGCGTACCGCGTAAACATGATCTGCAACACAAATATACGTGTCATCACGTACTCCTCGCCGTATGGGGTTGTACGCGGCGGCGACAACGGCGGCGTATACAGGAACGGCCAAGGCAAGTATTCATGTGAGAACGTACCTAACTAACCCATCGTTGTACAGATGCATATGCATGAGGCATGTTTTTAAACTGAGGTCCTCGTTTGCATGCAGTGGAGGCTCTGTAGATCGGCCATTTGGAAGCTATAGGAGAACGCGGCGGCGTGACTCGTGAGGAGAATCCAGGGGGGTCCATAATAAATTCGCTAGCTACACATATTATTGGAAGGGTATGAAAAAAATTAATTCAGGTTATAGGTGGGTAATTATTTTAAATTTTAATGTCAACAGTTTATTTTAGAGATCTGTTGGTTGTGATCGGCTTCTTTATTTAATTGATGGTCTTTAGTATATAAATAGATAAATGTCTAAACAGGGACTACCTTTTGGAGATAGTGGTGGTATCATAATTATTACATCTATATATGGAGATATAATTTTTGAGATATGGCAAAGCAATAGTAATAAAAAAAGTAAGTTTCTAATACCAAAATTGTTGGGTATAGATTTATGCATAATGTCGTGAACATGTGTGTATATATAGATATACAGCCATGATCAGTATCAATCTTGACTTATGTTGTTAATCGTATCTCATGCCTCGGTAGATAGGAAAACAAAGATGAACCAAACAGTTACAAAATAATTAATCTATAGATCTTCTACTAAGAATAGATGGGGCAGGTAATGAAAATATAACTATGTATGTGGGATATCACGTCCTTGGCTGTTGTTTGCTTGCCGGCTAGAAACGTGCACCTCCAACAAAGCATGTAAAGCATGGAGATTGATCCCATAAAAAGCAAGCAGATTGATCAATTTCATAGGAAAGAGATAGTACGTACCAACAGGCTAGCTGATTAATTTCTCCAGCTGGACAGAAACACACACAGGAGAACGTAGATTAGTCATGTCCCTGGCTACCCATTACTTTCCGGCCAAAAACGTTCATCTCTAACGAAGCTAGTAAAGCGAGCAGATTGATTGATTTCTTGAGGAAGATAGTACGTACCAAGAATCAAGCTGATTAATTCCTCCACGGCAAGAGACGCACATGGGAAACACAACACAGATTAGTCTTGTTTTTTGGGGGAGGCAAGTACATAAGGAGATTTTAGGTTTTAGATAGATTGAGAATGAAAGCCCCCTAAGAAAATATAATGAAAGGGTAACCAGGGTGGGTGATTTTAAGGATGGCATTGGTGGGTAATTTTTCTAACTATAAAGTGGATCTAACGGTTGTGTTTTTTACATGTACAAAATTAAAGGTCAGATATTGCTATTTTTGTGGGAATTTTTAGTATATTTCTCTTTTTCTGGTTAACCCGTCAAATACTTTTTGTATATAATAGATTTGTGTCCTTTGTGTTTTTGTTTTTCCTTTAAGAACCATGGTAGTATGAGACAGCCCTTTATTAATTTATAGAATACTTCATGTGCTTCACTTATATCTTTTAAGTATGATCTTATAGAATTGCTCTTTGTGCTTCACTTAAATCTTTTGAGTATAGTTTTATAGAATGCTTCGTGTACTTCACTTATATATTTTTGAGCTTTGATATTGGTTAGTCTATATTAATTGTAGAATGCACCATGAACTTCACTTATATCTTTTGGAGTATGAATAATACTATCATCTAAAGTGGATTTAGAAGAAGTTTGCTCCCACTATTCCGAATGAGGAGAATTTTGCTTATGTGGAGAGTAGTAAATTTTTTATGCTTGTAGATCATGAAAAGAATGCTTTATGTGAGGTTTAAATTGTTGAACTCATTCATGATGCTACTGAAAATTATTATGAGGGAGAAATACATGTTTGTAGGAGTTGTAATAATATCAAGATTCCTCTCTATATGCTTAAAGTTTTGAAATTATACTTGTTTTTCCTTCCTATGCTAGTTAATTCTTGTTCCTACAAATTATGTGCTCAGAAAATCCCTAGGCATAGGAAGTGGGTTAGATTTAAATATGCTAGTCATATTCTTCATGATGCTCTCTTTATGTTTCGATTCTTATCTTTTATGTGAGCATCATTGAAATCATCATGCCTAGCTAAAAGGCATTAAAGAAAAACGCTTGTTGGGAGACAACCCAATATTTACCCTGACTGTTTTTGTGTATTATCATGATTAAGCTACTGTATTAATCATGTATTATAGCTTTTGTTTCAATAAAGTGCCAAGTAAGACCTTTGGGAAGACTTGGGTGAAAGTTAATGTGATCTTGCTGTAAAAAAACAGAAACTATGCGCTCACGAGATTAGCTGCCGTTTTTACACAAGAGTGTGATTGAGTTGATTATTTTTTCAGAAGATCAATAGACAAATTCCTCACGTCCACCAATTTATTTCATAATTTTTGGAGTATCATAAGTATGGTTGGTGTTCAGATCATTATAGAATGTTCTGTTTATGACAGATTCTGTTTGCATTGCATAGTTTGCTTGTTTTCTAGTTTCTATGGCTTATATTTCTCAATATAAATTATAGAAATGATATGGTATAGTAGGCATTGTGTGATAACAATTATGAATCATGTCTTTGACAGTACCAAAGTGAATGGTTTATTATTTATCATACTAACCTATCTCATGAAGTTCTGTTAAGTTTTGTGTGATTGAAGTTTTCAAGCTTTGGGTGAGATATCGATATGAGGAGGATAAGGAGTGGAAAGACCCTAAGCTTGGGGATGCCAAGGCACTACAAGGTAATATTCAAGGAATACTCAAGCGCCTAAGCTTGGGGATGCCCCAGAAGGCATCCCCTCTTTTGTCTTCAAAACTATCGGTATACCTTAGTCAGAGCTATATTTTTATTCGTCACATGATATGTGTTTTGCTTGGAGCGTATTTTCAATTTTACTTGCTGTTTGAATAACATCATTGGATCTAAAATCTTGAATGAAGAAGAATCCTCCCATGGCTATTTAATTATTTGACTACTCAGTATTCTTCACTTATATCTTTTTGGAGTAGTTTGTCATATACTCATGTGCTTCACATATATCCTATGAGTAAATGGTTGAATGAATTGAATATCATAAATTTGAATTTATATACGTTTCATATGCTTACAACATGGGGAGTAGTGACTTCACATATAATAAGTATAGGTAGTAAACTTATTGGAAGTTAGCAAATGCAGAATTGGTCACTTGAACAATTCATGAAAGAATATCACTAGTGCAGAACCGGGTAATAGCACCGGTTCGTAAGGCCCTTTAGTACCGGTTTGGTAACCGGCGCTAAAATGTAGGCACTAAAGGCCCCCCCCTTTAGTACCGGTTCAGCACGAACCGGTGCTAAAGGGCAACCACGTGGCACGAGCCAGCTTCGGGGGCATGGAGCCCTTTAGTACCGGTTGGTGTCACCAACCGGTATTAAAATGGTGGGGGGGGGGGTGGTTGGGTCTATGATTTCTTTTTCATTTAATTTTGTGTTTTCCATTTAATTCTTTTTCGTTTGCTGGTATTTTACGATACTACATATTGTACACGTTATGCATATATATAAATAGAATTTCTAGTAGAACCGATCATAATATATATATATATATATATCATCGAATGTCTCACAACCACCATTAATTAATTCACACATATATACACACATGTATATATATATATATATACAATTTCTCCTAATTGGTGCCTTCGGAGCCAGTGGCATTAGCCTAGCTAATTGGTGCCTTTCGGAGCACGATAACAATTGGAAGTGGTGCATGGGGGAGGTAGCGGGTAATAGTATTCTCCTTTGGGATCTATGACCTCGTCGAGCAAAAATCCCGCTATTTCCTCTTGAATTGCTTCTATGCGGTCCTGTGCTAGGAGCTTGTCCCGCACCTCTTTGAACTGTTAAGAAGAAGATCAATATGCATGTGTATTAGTTGTATGACTAGATATCGATAATGGTGTAAAAATTGTGAATAGTGTTCTGACAATCGATATCGTACCCACTCCTGTCTTTGAGATTTGCTCCTTTCGGACGCCATCATGCGAATGTTCTCGCAAACGTAGTATGCACATAGATCATTCCCCGACGCCTGCTTCAGGGCCTTTACGAGAATGGAATTTTGATCAGATAATAATTAATCAAGCATGATAATTAAAGAGATGGCAGCTAGCTAGTACTACTTAATTACTTACCTTGGGTCGATACCATTTCAGACTTTGTTTCCATGGGCCTGGAGTGACCCTGATGAACTTTGCCCAAGCCCTGCCCGCCGACAAAGAAATTGAATAAATGGGTTATTAAATAGTTGTTATCAGGAAATGACGAACTAATTAAATAGGCCGAGATATAGTTAATAATGATTGAAATTACTTGTTGACTATCCCCTTCACGATGCTGTAGTCACTTGCTTTCTTAAGTAGCGAGTCTAGTACTTCAATTGTTCCTTCATCAACTTTAATGATTAACAAGATCCAGTGAAATCTGCATGCACACACGTTTGCATGTCTTAATTAAGCGGGCATATATATGTAAGCAAAAACATGTAGCTATAGCTAGTAGGGAAAAACAGAATTTGTAGTACAAGACAGTGTGACTCACTGGAAGTTGTAAGGAAGTAGTATATCTTCATTGTATTTGAGTTCCTTGAAGAACTGTAGCATGCTTTCCTCTATACATTTTGCGTGATATGGATCTATTTTCCATGTGTATTCATTAATGGTATTTGGGTCAACGAACCCAATGCCATAGCGTCCACCTTTTTTCATTTCATAAATCTTCATCCTGCATAATACCACAAAAAATAATATAGTAAGGATAATTACAGGTAATGATTGATCAAAATGATCAGCTAGCTTGAGACTTAAATTACAGAAAGAAATCACTTACAGACAATAGCAACTGACGATAGATTTTTCGAGTGCGTCTTTATTGTATAGCCGAAAAAGTTCTGAATACTCAACGGTCACATCTTTCTTATGGTAGTAATGCTCCTCGTTGACATTCACCATGAAGGACTCTCGATTGGAAATTTTGGTAATGTCCATGTACCATTGATGCAATGCATACATTCTCGTTGGGAGCTTATTGACCTCCTCTGGCTCGACCAAAGGTTGGCCCCGGGCATATTTCCGTTTTATTTCCTCCTCTCTAGTCGGAGACATGGGCTCGATATCGAGGAGTTGTCCAACAGTGATCCCGATCGATTCAGCCTGCGCAATATGCTCCTCGGTTATTACCACATCGCCCACCCCGGGAACGTGAACGGTTTGCCCACAATAATATTGGGCGCGCCTACTCTCATGTGTTGTTGGCACAACAAGTGGGGGGATTGATTGCACCGCCTGTTCTCCCAGCTGGGGAACGGTTTTACTGCATTTTTTGCCAGCTGATTTGCTCGAGCTCGAGCTCGCCTCTTTCTGTAGACGTGCTCGATTTAACTTCCTGAGGTGGCGCTCATAGTCTGTGTCAACAGGCTTGGGAGCTGGTGGTCTAGCCATATGAATGAAGTGGTCAATCTTTTCCACAGGCACTTTCTCCCTTGGCGGCGGTGGCAGTTTCGGTGCAAAATGGGCTTCCACCTCGTCCTTCAATATGGCTACGTTTTCCTCCTCGGACTTGTCGTAAGGCCTCTGCGGAAGAGGCGCGAGGCTTGGACCATATTGAAATCGCTTGCCTCCGCCTGTACCTGCAGTACTACCTCGACTTGTACCGCTACGCACCATAGCTAAGGAGGCTCTCTTCCATGATTGCTGAGGCGGCAAAGACGGCTGACGTGGCTGAGTTGGAGGAGGAGGAGTGGCCTGAAGCTGTGCCGGACTTGGAGGAGGAGTGGCCTGAAGCTGTGCCGGACTTGGAGGAGGAGTGGCCTGACGCTTTGCCGGACTTGGAGGAGGAGTGGCCTGAAGCTGTGCCGGACTTGGAGGAGGAGTGGCCTGACGCGTTGGTGGACTTGGAGGAGCGGGAGTCTGCTGACTCGGTGGCGGACTGTGACGAGGAGTCGGATGACGCGGTGTCGGTGGCCTTTGAAAGATGATGCAATCCTTTCTCCATAGGATGATACGATGGTTGGTCTCTCCTAGTGTGTGCTCATCGTCACCTCCAGGAATGTCAAGCTCTAGCCCCGAATATTGGTCCACCACCTCATCAACCAAGACACGTGCATAGCCCGCTGGAATCGGGTTGCAATGGAAGGTTGCCTCGGGGGGATTTGTAAAAGCAAGGGCTTCCGCCACCTTCATGGATATGTTCTTCATTTTGAAGTGTAGCTCGCAGTTAGTGTTCTCCATGATGTCATCCACTGGGTAGCTATCCAGCAATGCGTCGCCCGGGGCGGAACCCACGCTGCTTCTCGGCATGGATGGGACGGTGCTATCCATTGGTGGATCATCCGCTAGCTGCTGAGACCCCCTTTGCTGGCTAAGTGAGTCGATCTGCTCCTGCTGCCACTGGAATTTGATTGCCAAGTCCGCGTGCGCTGATTCTAGGCCTTGAAGGCGTTCATAGTCTAGCTTCCTCTGCTCCTCCTCCATCTTCCTCTTCTTCTCCTCCGCAATCTTCTTTCTCGCACGGGTTCTGTAGTCGGCGTTCCAGTCCGAAAACCCCTCATACCACGGAATAGCGCCCATGCCTCGTGTTCTTCCCGGGTGTTCAGGATTTCCCAGGGCACGCGTAAGCTCGTCGTTCTCTCTGTTGGGCTCGAACAACCCGGATCGAGCCTCTTCTATTGCAACAAGTAGCTTATCTTCGGCTCCGTCCAGACATGCCTTCTTGGAAACTTTGCCTGTCTTCGGGTCCAACTCCCCCCCATGCACATAGAACCAAGTCCTGCACCTGGGGGGCCAGCTCAATGTTTCTGGAGTGACACCTGCATCCAGCATCTCTTTCTCAGACTTATCCCACTTAGGCATTCCCACCGCATAGCCACCTGGCCCCAGCTTATGGAACTTATCCTTTTTTGCGGCATTGGCCTTGTTTATTCTCGACCGTTCCTTAGATAATTCCGAATCCTTGAATTTCACGAAATCGTCCCAATGAGCACTTTGGTTCTCTAGTGTTCCCTCGAATACTGGAGTCTTCCTTCCTCCGTTGACGTACTTGGCCCATTCACGAATCTTGTGGTTCTTGAATGCAACCGCCATCTTCCTAAGAGCAGCGTCCTTGACTTTCTCCACATCCGCATTTGTGAAATGATCTGGTAGGGTGAAATGTTCCATGAGCGTTTCCCAAAGCAACTGTTTTTGTCTATCGTCGACAAAAGTAACTCCTAGACGTGGCTTTGATGGCTCTCTCCATTCTTAAAGGGAGATCGGGAGTTGGTCCTTCACAAGAACTCCGCACTGACGAACGAACTTGTCCGCAATCTTCTTAGGCGCGAATGGTTCGCCATTAGGTCTGATTGCCTCGATATTGTACTTTACGCCCTCCTTCAACTTTTTGTTCGGGCCTTGTTTCGTCCTGTTGCCTGAAGATTTGCTCGATCCGGATGGCTGAAAGAAGAAAGATCGATTCGTTAATATATCTTCAAGTCATTTAAAACACGTGATGATCACCAGATGCCTGCTTATATAAATATATATACCTCGCCGGTCTTTGTTGTTTCAAGATCAACATTTTCTTCGTCATGTTCATAGTTCATGACTTCATCAATTCGGTCGTCGCGATCGAATATCATATCACCCTCCCCGGTGTTGTTTAGATATTCGGAGCCGTCATAGTCTTCTTCATTCTGATCATCATCTGGCCCGCGAGGATTGCGTATGATATTGAACAGGGCCTCTTCTCCCTCTCTGCCGGTATTGTCCGCCATAGGTTTTGTTTAACTAATCCAAAAGAAATATATTCAAATTACAATGCATGGATGCAATCAATTAATAAGGAAAAACTGAATCAATCATAGTACATAATAAGCATCATCGAATATAATCTCGAATACGTCGTCTCGAATAATAGATATAATCTCGAATACATCGTCTCGAATAATAGATATAATCTCGAATACATCGTCTCGAATAATAGATATAATCTCGAATACATCGTCTTGAATAATATATAATATCGAATACATCGTCCCGAATATTATATATCGAGTACATCACTGGCTAGGTAGCTAATAAAGATCGAATACTACAGAAGAATCTAGGACACTCGCGGTTCCTGCGGCGCGGGCGGTGGACACCCAAAGAGAAGGAACCCTCACAGGATCATAGCTGAAGTGAGATCCCTGGAGAAACTGCCAGGTATTGGAGAACCTGTCGCCCTCTAATGCAACCATGTAGCGATGGACGTGCTCGTCCTCCTCCCTGACCCAGCGACGTACCACCTCCGGCGGGGCCGGCTCCCTCCGCATCGAAACTGGCCCACGCGAACGCCACCAAACGAGATCAGGGTCGACGATGGGACCCGGGGCGGGGTTCCTCATCAAGCGGCGCCCCCCTCCAGGCAGCACCTCCCAGTGCCAGCCCGGCGGAGCCCAGTCCCGGACATGGGTTAGCCGGACGTCGTCGCGGACGGGTCGACGGCGAGGATGCGGGCCGGGCATCGTCGAGAACAAATACTATCTATATGCCCGCAAAAAGTAACATTTTTTTAATGATTGGATTTTGATAACTAAAATTTCTAACATTTCTATATAACTAACATTCCTATAACATTTCTAACAATGCTATATAACTAACATTTCTATAACATTTCTAATATTTCTATAACTAAAAAACAGAAAAAATTATAACATTTCTATATATATAACTAACATTTGTATAACATTTCTAATATTTCTATAACTAAAAAAAAGAAAAATTTCTAAATTTTTTATAACTATTTCTATAACTAAAAAACAGAAAAATTTCTAACAATTCTAACTATTTTATAACTATTCCTATAACTAAAAAACAGAAAAATTTCTAAAAATTCTAACATTTCTATAACATTTCTAACAATGCTATATAACTAACTATTTCTATAACTAAAAAAGAAAAATTTCTAACAATGCTGTGTGTGTGTGCTCACCGGCGAGGCGAGAGGCGACGGGGGGCGGCGACGGGGACGGCGACGGGCGCGGCGACGACGGGGATGGCGACGACGGGGATAGGGACGGGGCGGCGACGACGGGGACGGGCCGGGGCGGCGATGACGGGGACAGGGCGGCGATGACGGGGACGACGCGGGACGGGCCGGGACGGCGCGGCGGTGACGACGGGGACGACGGGGACGGGGACGACGGGGCGGCGACGACAGGGACGGGGGCGGCGACGAGGGTTATGGAGACGGGGGCGGCGGGCGACGGGGCAGAGGAGAAGAATTAGAGGAGAAACTGAAACTTTTGAAGTGTTTAGTTATATAGGATGGACCTTTAGTACCGGTTGGAGCCACCAACCGGTACTAAAGGCCTGTTTTGGCCAGGCCAAGCGGCGGGAACCGCACCCCCTTTAGTGCCGGGTGGTGGCTCCAACCGATACTAAAGCCCCCCCTTTAGTACCGGTTGGTGCTACCACCTGACACTAAAAGGGGTGCGCTGGCGCAGGTGCGGTGCGAAATGTTTAGTCCCACCTCGCTAGCCCAGGGGCGTCCGCACTGGTTTATAAGCCCCAGTGCGGTAGCTCCCTCGAGCTCCTCTCCAAAGTAGGCCTACTAGGCCTAAATGTTCTGTGCTGCCCTGTGGGCCTACTGGGCCTTTGCGGGCCTGCATCCTGGCCCAACAACAGGTTGGGTTTCTAGTCGTATGCAGGCCGCTGTGGCGCAGTAGGTGGGCTTTTTTTTCTTATTTTTTTGCTTTATTTATTTTTGTTTGAGTTGTTTTTTTGCTGTATTTAGAGTTTCTTTGTGGATATTTTTGCTTTAGGTACAAAAAATTACAAACTTTCTGTTAGTACCGGTAGTTTACAAATTTGAATAGTTTAAATTTTGATTTATTTGAAATTTGTGTGAATCACTAGTTTGTGAATAACTTAACTTTGAGAATAGATTTTTCAGTGATTCTTTTTTTTATGTTTAATATTAGTGTGTTTTCTCATTATATTCAATTTGGTAATGCTTAGGCTATTTAAAAAAATGAAATGCATTTTGTAACGGATGAGTTTTCGTCCGAAACCCTGATACTTCGAAAGAGATTGTCCATTTAGTACACGAAGTGCATCCAGTTTTTGCGGTAACCCTCTCTACTTTTTTGCACATGCTATGTGGGTGAAATTATGATACCATGCCAACTTTCAACCTTTTCTGAGTTCATTTGAAATGCTTGTCAATTTCAGGGTCATTTAGCTTAAAAAAATCAATAAAGGCATGAAAGAATTTGTTTGCACATAAAATTTCTTCGCGTTTCAAATGCCAAAACACATAACTACCTTAACTATTACAGAGATTCCCTTCTGGGTGTGAAACACAGAAGAAAGTGATGATAGTGAAGCCGATCGCATCCCAGATCTTCGGGTGTGAAACTTTTTCTTCACGTGTGTCCCTTTGCGCCGTAACCATGGAAAATCTTCATCATTTAACGGGATGCTCGGGTCAATATTCACTGTGAATGGAGCAATTTCATCAAACTTTTCATAATCTTCTGGCATGTCTGTCTTGTCATCCACTCCCATGATGTTTCTCTTCCCAGAAAGAACTATGTGCTGCTTTGGCTCATCGTACGATGCATTCGCTTCCTTATATTTTCTTTTTCTTGGCTTGGTACACATGTCCTTCACATAGAAAACCTGTGCCACATCATTGGCTAGGACGAATGGTTCGTCTGCATACGCAAGATTGTTGAGATCCACTGTTGTCATTCCGTACTGCGGGCCTTCCGTTACCCCGCCTCGTGTCATATTGACCCATTTGCACCGAAACAAAGGGACCTTCAAACCACGTCGATAGTCAAGTTCCCATATGTCATGTATATAACCATAATATGTTTCCTTTCCTGTCTTGGTTTCTGCATCAAAGCGGACACCACTGTTTTGGTTGGTGCTCTTCTTATCTTGGGCGATCGTGTAAAATGTATTACCATTTATCTCGTACCCTTTGAAAGTCATTATATTCGAAGATGGTAACTGGGACAGCAAGTACAGGTCATCTTCAATAGAGGTGTCATGCATGGTACGTGTCTGCAACCAGCTGGCAAAACTCCTGGTTTGTTCACGTGTAATCCAGTCATCAGACCGCTCCGGGTGTTTGGAGCGTAGCAAATTCTTGTGTTCATCCATATACGGAGCCACCAAGGCGGAATTCTGTAGAACTGTGTAGTGTGCTTCAGTGAGAGAATGTTCGTCCATACATATTATTTGTTCCCTTCCTAGTGTGCCTTTTCCATCCAGTCTGCCCTTATGCCGCGATTCAGGAACACCAATCGGCTTAAGGTCAGGAATAAAGTCAATACAAAACTCAGTGACCTCCTCATTTTCATGGCCCTTGGAGATGCTTCCTTCTGGCCTAGCACGGTTATGAACATATTTCTTTAAGACTCCCATGAACCTCTCAAAGGGGAACATATTGCATAGAAATACAGGACCCAAAACGTTAATCTCTTCGCATAGGTGAACTAGGACGTGCGTCAAGATGTTGAAGAAGGATGGTGGGAACACCAACTCGAAACTGACAAGACATTGCATCAAATCATTCTCTAAACTTGGTATGATTTCTGGATCGATTACCTTCTGAGAGATTGCATTGAGAAATGCACATAGCTTCACAATGGCTAATCGAACGTTTTCTGGTAGAAGCCCCCTCAATGCAACCGAAAGCAGTTGCGTCATAATCATGTGGCAGTCATGAGACTTTAGGTTCTGGAACTTTTTCTCTGCCATGTTTATTATTCCCTTTATATTCGACGAGAAGCCAAACGGTACCTTAATACTAAGCAGGCATTCAAAGAAGATTTCCTTCTCTTCTTTGGTAAGAGCGTAGCTTGCATGACCCTGATGTATGCCGTCTTTTCCGTGCATACGTTGCTGGTCCTCCCGTGCCTCAGGTGTATCTTTTGTCTTCCCATACACGCCCAAGAAGCCAAGCAGGGTCACACAAAGATTCTTCGTCACGTGCATCATGTCGATTGTGGAGCGGACCTCTCGGTCTTTCCAATAGGGCAGGTCCAAAAATTTAGATTTCTTCTTCCACATGGGTGCGCGTCCGTCAGCGTCATTCGGAACAGGTTGTCCACCAGGACCCTTTCCAAAGACCACCTTCAAATCCTTGACCATATCATGTACATCAGCACCAGTACGGTGGCGAGGCTTTGTCCGGTGATCTGCCTCACCTTTGAAATGCTTGCCTTTCTTTCTTACGGGATGCCTGCTCGGAAGAAATCGACAATGTCCTAGGTACACACTCTTCTTACAATTAGCCAAATATATACTGTCGGTATCGTCCAAACAGTGCGTGCATGCGCGGTATCCCTTGTTTGTCTGTCCTGAAAGGTTACTGAGAGCAGGCCAATCATTGATGGTCACGAACAGCAACGCCTTTAGGTCAAATTCTTCCCCCATGTGCTCATCCCACGCACGTACACCTGTTCCATTCCACAGTTGTAAGAGTTCTTCAACTAATGGCCTTAGGTACACATCAATGTCGTTGCCGGGTTGCTTAGGGCCTTGGATGAGCACTGGCATCATAATGAACTTCCGCTTCATGCACAACCAAGGAGGAAGGTTATACAAACATAGAGTCACAGGCCAGGTGCTATGGTTGCTGCTCTGCTCCCTAAAAGGATTAATGCCATCTGCGCTTAGACCAAACCATACGTTCCTTGCGTCATCTGCAAACTCCTTCCCGTACTTTCTTTCGATTTTTCTCCACTATGACCCGTCAGCGGGTACTCTCAACTTTCCGTCTTTCTTACGGTCTTCTCTGTGCCATCGCATCGCCTTGGCTTGCTCTTTGTTTTGGAACAAACGTTTCAACCGTGGTATTATAGGAGCATACCACATCACCTTGGCAGGAATCTTCTTCCTGGGGCGCTCGCCCTCGACATCACCAGGGTCATCGCGGCTGATCTTATAGCGCAATGCACCGCATACCGGGCAAGCGTTCAAATCCTCGTACTCATGGTGGTAGAGGATGCAATCATTAGGGCATGCATGTATCTTCTGCACCTCTAACCCTAGAGGGCAGACAGCCTTCTTTGTTTGGTACGTACTCTTGGGCAATTCGTTGTCCTTTGGAAGCATATCCTTTATCATTACCAGCAACTTTCCAAATCCCTTGTCAGATACACCATTCTCTGCCTTCCATTGCAGCAATTCCAGTGTGGTGCCCAGCTTTTTCTTGTCACCTTCGCAATTCGGTACAACAATTTTTTGTGATCCTCTAACATGCCCTGCAACTTCTTCTTCTCCAAATCACTTACGCAGTTTCTCTTTGCATCAGCAATGGCCCGACCTAGATCATCAACAGGCTCATCCGATGCCTCTTCTTCAACTTCTTCCCGCATTGCCGGCTCAGCTTCTTCCCACATTACCAGCTCAGCTTCTTCCCTCATTGTTGTATCATCGTATTCAGGGAACCCATGGCCAGGATAGCTGTCGTCGTCCTCTTCTTCTTCATTGTCTTCCATCATAACCCCTCTTTCTCCATGCTTGGTCCAAACATTATAGTGGGGCATGAAACCGGACTCAAACAGGTGGACGTGAATGGTTCTTGACGTAGAGTAATTGTGACCATTCTTATAGCCAGCACATGGACAATGCATAAAACCATCCGCTCGCTTGTTTGCCTCAGCCGCAAGCAGAAAAGTACGCACGCCATTAATGAACTCGGGAGAGCATCGGTCATCGTACATCCATTGCCGGCTCATCTTCAATACACAGCACCGAAAACGTCAAATTAATACAATACATAAAGTTCATACATAAAGAGCATACAACACTTCAATGCAACAAACAAATAACTCTCTAGCTAAAGAATTTAAATGCAACAACAAATGCGATCAAGATCGCAACTAAGGTAACAATTGATCCAACAACATAGTGATACCAAGCCTCACTATGAATGGCATATTTTCTAATCTTTCTAATCTTCAAGCGCATTTTCTCCATTTTAATCTTGTGATCATCGACGACATCGGCAACATGCAACTCCAATTCCATCTTCTCCCCCTCAATTCTTTTCAATTTTTCCTTCAAATCCTCGTTTTCTCTTTTAACTAAATTTAACCTCTCGACAATAGGGTCGGTTGGAATTTCGGGTTCAACTACCTCCTACATACAAATATCTATGTCAACTTGATGGGCATAATTTGTCATAAACACGAAATGCAATGAATAGTTTCAAAAGAGAATATACCACATCCGAATCATAACCCAGACGAGGGCCGACGGGGACGGATATCAAAACCATGGCACTATGCATAACAAACAACGTATGGGTAAGATAATTATACGAGTAACTATATATCCAAATCACACAAACATCATTTTTTTATTTAAAACTTCATGAACAAGAGGGTCACCACAAGGTGGTGCCGGCGACGGGACATTGCGAGCGATCGATGGTGGTTACGACGGAGATTTAGAAGGTACTAAGTAAACCACACCTACATATGCAAAACTAAGTGTTATTTTTGACCTCAAATTGCATATAAATCAAATACTAGCACATATATATAATTCCTCCCAAATTACTAAACTCAAAAATCAATCACTATATAAAGCATTGCACGAGCTAATCTAGCAATGAGAGATGAAAGGAAAGAGTTGCTAACCTTTGTGATCATTTGAATGGATGGGGGCCTTCAAATCTTGGGCAAAATGTGTGATGAGCTTGAGAGGAAGAGGGGAAAGAACAGAGAGGAGAGGGGAAAGGGGAAGAACAGAGCGAGCTCAGGTGGACGAAGGGTCTATGTAGGACGACCTTTAGTACCGGTTCATGATACGACCCGGTACTAAAGGTGCTGGAGGGGCCCCGGACTGACAACATCCTGCCACCACTCACTTTACAACCGGTTCATGGCACGAACCGGTGCTAAAGGTTCGCCACGAACCAGTACTAATGAGAGCGGCCCGGCTAGCCGTTGGAATCGGCACTAATGTACACATTAGTGCCGGCTCAAATTCAAACTGGCACTAATGTGCTTCACGTTTGACCCTTTTTCTACTAGTGTATTTAAGGAAGAGAGATTTCACATATAAATATAATATCTTGGACATCTTTTGCAATTGTGAGCACTCATTAAAATATGACATGCTAAAAGGTTGATGTTGGACAAGGAAGACAACTTAATGGGTTATGTTTTCCTATATCCGAAACGTTATATTGTCTTGGATCATCCAACATGTTGAGCTTGCCTTTCCCTCTCATGCTAGACAAATTCTTTGCACCAGTAGAGATACTACTTGTGCTTCCAAAAATTCCATAAACCAGTTTTGTCATGAGAGTCCACCATACCTACCTGTGGATTGAGTAAGATCCTTCAAGTAAGTTGTCATCGGTGCATGCAATAAAAATTGCTCTCTAAATATGTATGATTTATTATTGTGGAGAAAATAAGCTTTATACGATCTTGTGATGTGGAAGAAATAAAAGCAACGGACTGCATAATAAAGGTCCATATCACAAGTGGCAATATAAAGTGACGTTCTTTTGCATTAAGATTTTATGCATCCAACCATAAAAGCGCATGACAACCTCTGCTTCCCTCTACGAAGGACCTATCTTTTACTTTTATCTTCTACCCTTATACAAGAGTCATGATGGTCATCACCTTTCCTTTTTACACTTTTTCCTTTGGCAAGCACTTTGTGTTGGATCGATCCGGATATATATATCCACTTGGATGTAGGTTTTCATATATTATTATTATTGACATTACCCTTGAGGTAAAATGTTGGGAGGCAAAACTATAAGCCCCTATATTTCTCTGTGTTCGATTAAAAGTTTTAACCAATAAATATCACATGAGTGTTAGCAATTATGAAAGATTAAATGATAGTTGAGCATGTGGAGTTTGCTGAACCAAAGCTCTTACATAGACTCTTCCCAAAAATAAGATGAATTACAATTGTTTGATGACTAAGAGCACGGTTTGTTAGTTCTCAAGAAAGTTTATGATATATACTTTAACATGTGAATAACTTGTTACTTGATCATGAGAAGTTTTATGAGTTGAGCTACTGTTATGATATATAATGATGATATAAAAAGTGATTGAAACTATCATTGATCAAACTTAAGCACTTGCTAGCATTCACACTTCATAAATTATTTCTTTTATCATTTACCTACTCGAGGACGAGCAGGAATTAAGCTTGGGGATGTTGATACGTCTCCAATGTATCTATAATTTATGAAGTATTCATGCCATGTTTACAATAGTTTTATATGATTTTGGTATGATTTGACTAGAACTAACCCGCACTAACGTTGTTTTCAGCAGAACTACCGTGGTGTTGTTTTTGTGCAGAAATAAAAGTTCTCGGAATTCGATGAAAATCAACGGAGAATTTTTATGGAAAATATAAAAAATACTGGAACAAAAATCTACCGGAGGGGAGTCCCATGGGCCCCATGAGGGTGGGGGCACGCCCACCCCCTGGGTGCGCCCCTGTGCCTCGTGGACTACCCGTGGGGCCCCTGACTTGTTCTCGATGCCAACCTCTCCTATAAATATCCAAACCTCCTGAAATTAACCTAGATCAAAAGTTCCGCCGCCGCAAGCCTCTGTAGCCACGAGAAATCAATCTAGGCCCTCTCTGGCACCCTGTCGGAGGGGGCCATCGGCTATGGAGGAGGATCCCAGAGGGGCCATCATCACCATGAAGGATAAGGACCAGAGGGAGAACCTCTTCACATCCAGGGGGAGGCCATGGAGGAGGAAGCACAAGGGGGAGAACCTCTCCTCCTCTCTCTCGGTGGTCCCCTCTCCCGCACCCTGCTGTAATCCCTACTTGAACATGGTGCTTTATGCCACATATTATGATCCAATGATGTGTTGCCATCCTATGATGTTTTGAGTAGATATCGTTTGTCTTTGGGTAGATTGATGATCTAGATTGGTACGAGTTGTATGTTTTTTTTTGGTGCTGTCCTATTGTGCCCTCCGTGTCGTGCAAGTGTGAGGGATTCCCACTATAGGGTGTTGCAATATGTTCATGATTCGCTTATAGTGGGTTGCTTGAGTTATAGAAGCATAAACCCGAGTAAGGGGGTTGTTGCGTAGGGGATAAAGGGGACTTGATGCTTTAATGTTATGGTTGGGTTTTACCTTAGTTTTCTTTTGTAGTTGCGGATGCTTGCTATAGTTCCAATCATAAGTGCATATGATCCAAGAAGAAAAAGTATGTTAGCTTATGCCTCTCCCTCATATGAAATTGCAATGACGACTATCGGTCTTGTGAACAATTGCCTAGGACAATTCAGCACAACGATCCACCATTATTCCACACTCGCTATTTATAATATTTTGTAATATATTCTAACTTTATGATAATAGCACCTACTTTTATATTTTATCTCTCCGATACCATGCAAAGTTATCCTCTTCATACCCACAACATAGTTTTATTTCTCGTTTCTAGTTGGAAGCAAACGTTCGGTGTATGTAGAGTCGCATCGGTGGCAGATAGGGTTTGAGAGAATATTGATCTTACCTTTAGCTCCTTGTGTGTTCGACACTCCATACTTAGCACTTCCACCTTTGGGAATTGCTACGATGATTCCCTGCACTTGGGGATTATCAGATGCTTATGTGAAAAATTTTCAAACTGATATGCTCAAACCCAAATCGGAGAAGTGCGTCTTCATAGGATACCCAAAAGAAACTGTTGGGTACACCTATCACAGATCCGAAGGCAAGATATTTCATTGTTAAGAATGGATCCTTTCTAGAAAATGAGTTTCTCTCAAAAGAAGTTAGTGGGAGGAAAGTAGAACTTGATGAGGTAATTGTACCTTCTCCCGAACTAGAAAGTAGTTCATCACAGAAATCAGTTCCAGTGATTCTTACACCAATTAGTGAGGAAGCTAATGATGATGATCATGAAACTTCAGATCAAGTTACTACCGAACCTCGTAGGTCAACTACAGTACGGTCCGCACCAGAGTGGTACGGTAATCCTGTTCTGGAAGTCATGTTACTAGACCATGACGAATCTACGAACTATGAGGAAGCGATGATGAGCCCAGATTCTGCGAAATGGCTTGAGGCCATGAAATCCGAGATGGGATCCATGTATGAGAACGAAGTATGGACTTTGAGTGACTTGCCCGATGATCAGTGAGCCATTGAAAATAAATGGATCTTCAAAAGGAAGACGGAGGCTGATAGTAGTGTTACTATCTACAAAGCTCGAATTGTCACAAAATGTTTTCGACAAGTTCAAGGTGTTGACTACGACGAGATTTTATCACTCGTGTCGATGCTTAAAACTCTGTCCAAATCATGTTAGCAGTTGCCGTATTTTATGAAATCTGGCAAATGGATGTAAAAACTGCATTCCTTAATGGATATCTTAAAGAAGAGTTGTATATGATGCAACCAGAAGTTTTTGTCGATCCTCAAGGTGCTAACAAAGTGTGCAAGCTCCAGCGATCCATTTATGGACTGGTGCAAGCCTCTCGGAGTTGGAATATATGCTTTGATAGTATGATCAAAGCATATGGTTTATACAGACTTTTGGAGAAGCCTGTATTTACAAGAAAGTGAGTGGGAGCACTACAAACTTTCTGATAAGTATATGTTGTCGGAAATATGCCCTAGAGGCAATAATAAAATGATTATTATATTTCCTTGTTCATGATAATTGTCTATTATTCATGCTATAATTGTATTATCCGGAAATCGTAATACATGTGTGAATACATAGACCACAATGTGTCCCTAGTGAGCCTCTAGTTGACTAGCTCGTTGATCAACATATAGTCATGTTTCCTGGCTATGGACGTGGGAATGTCAAGTATCATTTCCTTAGACCATGAGATTGTGCAACTCCCGGATACCGTAGGAGTGCCTTGGGTGTGCCAAACGTCACAACATAACTGGGTGACTATAAAGGTACATTACAGGTGTCTCCGAAAGTGTCTGTTGGGTTGGCACGAATCGAGACTGGGATTTGTCACTCCGTATGACGGAGAGGTATCTCTAGGCCCACTCGGTAATGCATCATCATAATGAGCTCAATGTGATCAAGTGGTTGATCACGGGATCATGCATTACGGTACGGGTAAAGTGACTTGCCGGTAACGTGACTGAACAAGGAATTGGGATACCGACGATCGAGTCTCGGGCAAGTAACGTACTGATTGACAAAGGGAATTGTATACGGATTAATTAAGTCCTCGACATCGTGGTTCATCCGATGAGATCATCGAGGAGCATGTGGGAGCCAACATGGGTATCCAGATCCCGCTGTTGGTTATTGAGCGGAGAGTCGTCTCGGTCATGTCTGCTTGTCTCCCGAACCCGTAGGGTCTACACACTTAAGGTTCGGTGATGCTAGGGTTGTAGAGATATTAGTATGCAGCAACCCGAAAGTTGTTCGGAGTCCCGGATGAGATCTCGGACGTCACGAGGAGTTCTGGAATGGTCCGGAGGTGAAGAATTATATATAGGAAGTGGAGTTTCGGCCATCGGGAAGGATTCGGAGTCACCGGTATTGTACCGGGACCACTTGATAGGTCCCGAGGGTCCACCGGGTGGGGCCACCCATCCCGGAGGGCCCCGTGGGCTGAAGTGGGGAGGGAACCAGCCCCTAATGGGCTGGTGCACCCCCCCTTGGGTCCCCTGCACCTAGGGTTGGACACCCTAGGGTGGGGGCGCCTCCACTTGCCTTGGGGGGCAAGCCTCCCCCTTGGCCACCGACCCCCAAGGAGATCCCATCTCCTAGGGCCGGTGCCCCCCAGGGGGCCTATATAAAGGGGGGAGGGAGGGCAGCCGCACCTGAAGTCTTGGCGCCTCCCTCTCCCCTGCTACACCTCTCCCTCTCACAGAAGCTCGGCGAAGCCCTGCTGCGATCAGTGCTGCATCCACCACCACGCCGTCGTGCTGCTGGATCTTCATCAACCTCTCCTTCCCCCTTGCTGGATCAAGAAGGAGGAGACATCATCCGCTCCGTAGAACGCGGAGGTGCCGTCCGTTCGGCACTTGGTCATCGGTGATTTGGATCACGGCGAGTACGACTCCATCATCCCCGTTCTCTTGAACGCTTCCGCTCGCGATCTACAAGGGTATGTAGATGCACTCTCCTCTCGTTGCTAGTTGACTCCATAGATTGATCTTGGTGAAACGTAGGAATTTTTTTTGTTTTCTGCAACGTTCCCCAACAGTGGCATCATGAGCTGGGTCTATGTGTAGTTACTATGCACGAGTAGAACACAAAGTAGTTGTGGGCGTCGATATTGTCAATTTGCTTGCCGTTACTAGTCTTATCTTGATTCGGCGACATCGTGGGATGAAGCGTCCCGGACCAACCTTATACGTACGCTTACGTGAGACCGGTTCCACCGACTGACATGCACTAGTTGCATAAGGTGGCATGCGGGTGTCTGTCTCTCCCACTTTAGTCAGGTCGGATTCGATGAACGGGGTCCTTATGAAGGGTAAATAGAAATTGGCAATTCACGTTGTGGTTTTGGCGTAGGTAAGAAACGTTCTTGCTAGAAACCTATAGCAGCCACGTAAAAACTTGCAACAACAATTAGAGGATGTCTAACTTGTTTTTGCAGCAAGTGTTTTGTGATGTGATATGGCCAAAGGTTGGGACGAATGACGAATGATATATGTGATGTATGAGATTGATCATGTTCTTGTAATAGGAAACACGACTTGCATGTCGATGAGTATGACAACCGGCAGGAGCCATAGGAGTTGTCTTTATTTTTTTGTATGACCTGCATGTCATTGAGAAACGCCATGTAAATTACTTTACTTTATTGCTAAACGTGTTAGCCATAGTAGTAGAAGTAATAGTTGGCGAGCAACTTCATGGAGACACGATGATGGAGATCATGATGATGGAGATCATGGTGTCATGCCGGTGACAAGATGATCATGGAGCCCCAAGATGGAGATCAAAGGAGCTATATGATATTGGCATATCATGTCACTATTATTTGATTGCATGTGATGTTTATCATGTTTTTGCATCTTGTTTACTTAGAACGACGGTAGTAAATAAGATGATCCCTCATAATAATTTCAAGAAAGTGTTCCCCCTAACTGTGCGCCATTGCGACAGTTCGTTGTTTCGAAGCACCACGTGATGATCGGGTGTGATAGATTCCAACGTTCACATACAACGGGTGTAAGACAGATTTACACACGCAATACACTTAGGTTGACTTGACGAGCCTAGCATGTACAGACATGGCCCCGGAACACAGAAGACCAAAAGGTCGAGCCTGAGTCGTATAGAAGATACGATCAACATGAAGATGTTCACCGATGTTGACTAGTCCGTCTCACGTGATGATCGGACATGGCCTAGTCAACTCGGATCATGTTATACTTAGATGACTGGAGGGATGTCTATCTAAGTGGGAGTTCATTGAATAATTTGATTAGATGAACTTAATTATCATGAACTTAGTCTAAAATCTTTACAATATGTCTTGTAGATCAAATGGCCAACGTTGTCCTCAACTTCAACGCGTTCCTAGAGAAAACCAAGCTGAAAGATGGCAGCAACTATACGGACTGGGTCCGGAACCTGAGGATCATCCTCATAGCTGCCAAGAAAGATTATGTCCTAGAAGCACCGCTAGGTGACGTACCCGTCCCACAGAACCAAGATGTTATGAACGCTTGGCAGACACGTGCTGATGATTACTCCCTCGTTCAGTGCGGCATGCTTTACAGCTTAGAACCAGGGCTCCAAAAGCGTTTTGAGCGACACGAAGCATATGAGATGTTCGAAGAGCTGAAAATGGTTTTCCAAGCTCATGCCCGGGTCGAGAGATATGAAGTCTCCAACAAGTTCTTCAGCTGTAAGATGGAGGAAAATAGTTCTGTTAGTGAGCACATACTCAAAATGTCTGGGTTGCATAACCGCTTGACTCAGCTGGGAGTTAATCTCCCGGATGACGCAGTCATTGACAGAATCCTTCAGTCGCTTCCACCAAGCCAGAAGAGCTTTGTGATGAACTTCAATATGCAGGGGATGGAAAAGACCATTCCTGAAGTATTTGCAATGCTAAAATCAGCAGAGGTAGAAGTCAAAAAGGAACATCAAGTGTTGATGGTGAATAAAACCACTAAGTTCAAGAAAGGCAAGGGTAAGAAGAACTTCAAGAAGGACGGCAAGGGAGTTGCCGCGCCCGGTAATCAAGCTGCCGGGAAGAAGCCAAAGAATGGACCCAAGCCCGAGATTGAGTGCTTTTATTGCAAGGGAAGTGGTCACTGGAAGCGGAACTACCCCAAATACATAGCGGACAAGAAGGACGGCATCACAAAAGGTATATGTGATATACATGTAATTGATGTGTACCTTACCAGTACTCGTAGTAGCTCCTGGGTATTTGATACCGGTGCGGTTGCTCACATTTGTAACTCAAAGCAGGAGCTGCGGAATAAGCGGAGACTGGCGAAGGACGAGGTGACGATGCGCGTCGGGAATGGTTCCAAGGTCGATGTGATCGCCGTCGGCACGCTACCTCTACATTTACCTACGGGATTAGTTTTAAACCTCAATAATTGTTATTTAGTGCCAGCTTTGAGCATGAACATTGTATCAGGATCTCGTTTAATACGAGATGGCTACTCATTTAAATCTGAAAATAATGGTTGTTCTACTTATATGAGAGATATGTTTTATGGTCATGCTCTGATGGTGAATGGTTTATTCTTAATGAATCTCGAGCGTAATGCTACACATATTCATAGTGTGAATACCAAAAGATGTAAAGTTGATAATGACAGTCCCACATACTTGTGGCATTGCCGCCTTGGTCACATAGGTGTCAAACGCATGAAGAAGCTCCATGCAGATGGACTTTTAGAGTCTCTTGATTACAAATCATTTGACACGTGCGAACCATGCCTCATGGGTAAAATGACCAAGACTCCATTCTCAGGAACAATGGAGCGAGCAACCAACTTATTGGAAATCATACATACTGATGTGTGCGGTCCAATGAGTGTTGAGGCTCGCGGTGGCTATCGTTATGTTCTCACCCTCACTGATGACTTGAGTAGATATGGGTATGTCTACTTAATAAAACACAAGTCTGAGACCTTTGAAAAGTTCAAGGAATTTCAGAGTGAGGTTGAGAATCAACGTGACAGGAAAATCAAGTTCTTGCGATCAGATCGTGGGGGAGAATACTTGAGTCACGAATTTGGCACACACTTAAAAAAATGTGGAATAGTTTCACAACTCACGCCGCCTGGAACACCTCAGCGCAATGGTCTGTCCGAACGTCGTAATCGCACTCTATTAGATATGGTGCGATCTATGATGTCTCTTACCGATTTACCGCTATCATTTTGGGGCTATGCTTTAGAGACTGCCGCATTCACTTTAAATAGGGCTCCGTCGAAATTCGTTGAGACGACACCGTATGAATTATGGTTTGGGAAGAAACCTAAGCTGTCGTTTCTAAAAGTTTGGGGATGCGATGCTTATGTCAAGAAACTTCAACCTGAAAAGCTTGAACCCAAGTCGGAAAAATGCGTCTTCATAGGATACCCTAAATAAACTGTTGGGTATACCTTCTACCTCAGATCCGAAGGCAAGATCATTGTTGCCAAGAATGGGTCCTTTCTAGAGAAAGAGTTTCTCTCGAAAGAAATAAGTGGGAGGAAGGTAGAACTTGATGAAGTATTACCTCTTGAACCGGTAAGTGGCGCAGCTCCAGAAGATGTTCCTGAGGTGCCTGCGCCGACTAGAGAGGAAGTTGATGATGATGATTATGAAACTTTAGATCAAGTTGCTACTGAACTTCGTAGGTCCACAAGGACACGTTCTGCACCAGAGTGGTACGGCAACCCTGTCTTGGAAATCATGCTGTTAGACAACGGTGAACCTTCGAACTATTAAGAAGCGATGGCGGGCCCGGATTCCGACAAATGGCTGGAAGCCATGAAATCCGAGATAGGATCCATGTATGAAAACGAAGTATGGACTTTGACTGACTTGCCCGTTGATCGGCGAGCCATAGAAAATAAATGGATCTTTAAGAAGAAGACAGACGCGGATGGTAATGTGACCATCTATAAAGCTTGGCTTGTCACTAAGGGTTATCGACAAGTTCAAGGGGTTGACTACGATGAGACTTTCTCACCCGTAGCGAAGCTGAAGTCTGTCCGAATCATGTTAGCAATTGCCGCATTCTATGATTATGAGATATGGCAAATGGACGTTAAAATGGAATTCCTTAATGGTTTCCTTAAGGAAGAATTGTATATGATGCAGCCGGAAGGTTTTGTCGATCCTAAGAATGCTGACAAGGTGTGCAAGCTCCAACGCTCGATTTATGGGCTGGTGCAAGCATCTCGGAGTTGGAACATTTGCTTTGATGAGATGATCAAAGCGTTTGGGTTTATGCAGACTTATGGAGAAGCCTGCATTTACAAGAAAGTGAGTGGGAGCTCTGTAGCATTTCTCATATTGTATGTGGATGACATACTGTTGATGGGAAATGATATAGAATTCTTAGAAAGCATAAAGGCCTATTTGAACAAGTGTTTTTCAATGAAGGACGTTGGAGAAGCTGCTTATATATTAGGCATCAAGATCTATAGAGATAGATCGAGACGCCTCATTGGTCTTTCACAGAGTACGTACCTTCACAGAGTACGTACCATATAAAGTAAACCGGACCGGGAGGTTTATTACTAGTTCGGCGGTTTTCTTTGAAAACCGGCGACTCCTGGAGCGGTTCAGACCGGCGTGCTCTGGCGAGGCGGCGCGGGGCTCCGGCGGGTGGCTCCGGTCGCCGGAGGAGACGACGAGGCGCATGGGGAGAGGCTTCACGGGGCGGCGGGTGCGCTGGGGGCGCCGGCGGCGGTCGAAGGCGGCGGCGGGGTGGGGTGCAAGGGCGACGGCGAGATGCAGCGGCGGCGGCGCTGGCGCGAGGGCGGCGGCGCGGCTCAAGAGGAGAGGGAGGGGCCCGGCCTCGTCTTATATAGGCGGGGAGGCGGCGTCGATGCTTGGGGAAGGGGCAGAGCGAGGAGGACGCGGAGTCCGGCCGGATTCCGGCGGTGGCGCTCCCATGCGGGAGTCGGTCTCCTGCGGGAGATCGTAGACGGGGCGACGGGCGAGCTGGGCTAGGCCGCGGCTAGGCAGGAGCTGGGCTGGCCGAGTCGGCGGGGATTCTTTTTTTTAAGATATCCAGACAACAAAAATAAATAAAAATTTTATAGGCATATAATATATCAAAATTTTCAAAAAATGTTATCTACAATGTGAACATTTTCCTAGCATTAAATAAAATTCACACAAATTCAGATAATTCAAAGAGTGCTCCTGCCCTACTAAAATCCAATAAAAATCATTTTAAAAATAACAAAATGATTTCAAACTTATTTATCTCCAATTTTCTGATGTAGGGAATCATGTTACCAAATAACTCCAAATTGAAAATAATTTCGAAAGGACTTTAAATTTGATCCTTGAAACTCCCAACTCATATTTCATAATTTGAAGAAGTCATTTTATCTTCTCTCGTGAAAATCATTGAGTTGCTTAAAGTTTCTGAATTTGAAATATTTCCAAATAAAATTCAAATCTTTTCAAAACCCCTTTTCATTTGAATAAATGGAAGAAGTCATGTCATCTTCTCTCCAGGGTTCTGTGGTGAAAATAATTTGAATTCACGGAGATCATAAATGCAAAAGTGAAAGTTTGGGAAAGTCCTTTTATTCCCTCTCATTTAACTTTCAAAAAGTTTCTAATTTCACTCAATCAATCACACAACAATAAAACAAACAATCAATCAATCTATTTATTATAACATTCCAAAATTTAGAATTTTGGGATGTTACAAACCTACCACCCTTAAAATGAATCTCGTCCTCGAGATTCGGAGAGGCTAGAAAGAAAAAGGTCTGGGGTGCTACCACCCTTAGAAACATCGTTATGGTCCCATCAACACTCATATACACCATCCTTATTCTTGACATGGCCGGTCTTCTCAGATCTTCAGTATAATTCCTTCTCTAACTTTTCCGGTAGTGGCATGACCTTTTCCTCAATTCTTCTGTATCCTTCCTTCTTGGCAGGGTTATTCCAAGATTGGGTCTTCTTAGCTGACGGGTCTGGTGCCAATACTAATCAACTATCGTTATCTCATGGCGGCTAACAATTTATGGTTTCCTCCTACAGGAAATGGGTCTGGTTGATCCTCACCGTATAACCTACGATTGGCAAAAGCTGTCGTGTACAAGGGAAGAATTCTTATACCATTCTAGGGTTTAAACAAGGTTTGATCGTCGTCTCTCTACTATAGGTAAGTCTCTCAGATTTACCATCCCATATAGAAAGGCGAATAATAAGAGTAAGTCGGTATGGTGATCAATCCATCCCGCACCCAAATCATTACCTTGTACATGGTTTAGCGAATCTCACATTCTAACACTCGGTCATCGTCACAAGCATTGCAGAATTTCTCTTGTTGACGAACTAAGTTCGGATAAATCCATGCATTCTGCAAGTCAAACAAACATCTATCGTTCCTTCACAACTCTCAGGTTTTGCGTTTCTCCTATAAGATCGTCTATCGATAAAATTGTAACTTCTTCCAGGGTTTTTCCTTCAGCAAGAGTGTGCTTTCTTCTTGGCAGGTCCTGGGGGCCTGTGGGTTATGGCCCATCTCATCACTTGTAGTCCTTGAACTTATCATTGGGAAAATGATCATTATTACAACTTCCAACTTCCTAGTATTCTTAAATCCATCCAATTGTACTGTCTTCCTTCCTTCTATTGGCACCAAACTAGGACATGATTACTCAGACTCATCATGGAGTTATAATCGTTCCATAATACCAACATCATACCTCCTTTTATATCCAATAGTAATTTGTCTCTTCATCCTCGTGGGTTATCCCACATACCGAGATAAAAACTTATACTTATTAAGTCCATACTCCACTTCGTGGAACATCATTATCCTTTCCCAGGGTCAAGCGTCCTTACAGGGGAATATTGGCCATCTCTGCATGGCACTTCTTCAACTGGGAAATGTGAAACACATCTTGAACTCCTGACAGTCCTTCGGGTGACTCCAACTTGTTGGCCACTTCTCCCATACGCTCCAAAACTCGGTATGGTCTTAAAAATCTCGGGGCTAACTTTCCCTTAACTATAAATCATTTAACTCCTCGCAGAGGGGACACACGAAGACATGCTTTGTCTCCAATCTCATAGACTACCTCCTTGCGTTTTTTAGTCTGCATAACTCTTCTGCCTAGACTAAGCTACCTTCAGTCTATCTCGAATCAACTTAACATTCTCTTCTGACTCCTTCATCACATTTGGTCCAAACAACTGACGGTCTCCAACTTCATCCCACCTACCCTTGGGGGTATCACACATATCGAGACAAAACTCGTATTCATTTTGTCCGAAATCCACTCAGTGGAGTAGCCTTATCTTTTCCAAGGGTCAAGGGTTCTTACAGGGTACTACCACCCTTAAAATGCACAAATCTTCCATAGACCATATTTATCATATCCTCAAAAATGGTCAAAATCCTTCTTCATAGAGTAACAACTCATGAAATCCATATCAGTACCAAGGATGCTAACTTTATTCACTCTCAATTGATTACAATCTCTCGCTTTTCCATTACATGTCTCAACTCAACACCTCAATATAAAAGAAAATGTTCTCACTTCTACTACTCCATTTCTTTTGTTGCAAACTCACTATCTAGCACAAGTCTCCTTCTCCTTGGGGCATTCTCTAGCAAAGTGCCCTGCTCCATTACAACAAAAACATTTACTTCTGACAAGTCTCGATGTTTCCTTTTTGGGCAACTGCTGAGGTAGTGCCCTGACTCCTTGCACCTGTAACAGGTGATATGACT
The DNA here is from genome assembly GCF_003073215.2 of Triticum urartu. Taxonomy (NCBI): domain Eukaryota; kingdom Viridiplantae; phylum Streptophyta; class Magnoliopsida; order Poales; family Poaceae; genus Triticum; species Triticum urartu. The sequence continues at coordinate 484,062,827 of NC_053025.1, forward strand.
CAGGTCCTTCCTGGAATCCAATCTGCTCCTCTTCCTGGACCTTTCCATGCCAATCATGGCTTCTATTTCTTGTGGGTCATATTCTACTTCCTCTATTGGGAATTCTACTAGATCCCCATTCATACAATTCTGGGATATGTGTCCTTCTTCTCCACATGAATAGCATGACTTGGTGCAGGGTTTAATTGGTTCTTCTTTGGGTGTGTCCCCGACATCTTCCTTCATCACGGGTTCTTCTAAAATTCCCATAAGGGCTCCTTTCTTTACTTCTTTCTTCTGCTGTACGGTTCTTCGTACCATGGGGTAAATGTGACATTGTGCAGGGTAGTGGGCAGTCCCTTCACATAAGAAACAAGTAATCTTCCTAGTTGGGCATTCTTCATCTGGGTGACTTTCTTCACAATTAGGGCATTCATCCTTGTGTTCCTTATGGTTGTGTCCTATTTCTCCACAAAGCTTTCATGCACGAGGTTTCTTCATATCCTTTCCAGAAGGCTTCAATTTCTGGGACACAAACCGAGACTTTAGCAAAGTCAACTTAAAATCTTCCCAAGTGCTTACTCCTTGCCATCCATTGATGGTTTGTTACATCCTCCACCAAGTAGCAGCACCTCTTTCGAAACACTGAAGAGCATGTTGGGTCATATCCTTTTCAACTATAGGGTTATTCTTCATATGATTCTCCATGTTCTGAATCCATTGGTCCGTCTCCAATTGACTCATCGGTCCAGAAAATACAAGCTCATTTTCATTCATCCTCTATTGGGTCCATGGGTTTGGGGTGAGATAAGAGAGATTGAGAGGGATGCACACAATACAAAGAATGGTTTTGAAAAGATAGATTTTTATTTTGTGGCTGTCGGGAAAACATCAAACAAATGACAGCTCACAAACGTCGCATCTAACGTAGGTATTTAACAGGGGTTTGGTCTACTAAAGGTCAACAAATCTTCAAGATTGACAAACTCTTCTAGTCTTGTTCATGTCTCCAATGGCTTATTCCAATCGTGCTTGTCTTTCTCAAGTTCTTTTGCCAGATCATCTCCATTGACACGAAATCTCTCGTGACGTCCTTTAGTATTCTGGAGTTGCATTCCTAACTTCTGGTTTTGACATCGTTGGCATGAACCACGGTCCTACTGTCCTTCATTTCCTGACAACTCTTCGGTATCTCGAGGTTTTGCTCCTCCAGATTGGCTACTTTCAACTTCCGGGTCCTAAGTTCTTCATGAAACACTTCTTTGTCAAATGCGGCTTCCTGCAAGTCCATCTGAAATTTCTTGATGTAATACTCCAGATCCTGGCGATACACCAGCTAAGGTTAAAACTTCATTTTACTGATAGGTGCTCCATCAGCCTTCTCCCATCCAATCTTTCCATGCATATGCATGCTTACCTCAGCACGGTGACAAATAGCATAAGCGGGCGATGACATCACGGATAACCATGTTTCTGCTCTTGTCATTTCCATGAGCTATCATTCCATAGTTGATATCTCCTGCCTTCAAAACTTCGAGTTCTCATGCTCCTTGTTTCAGTCTTTCTCCGATACACCTTGATCTCGGTATTGACAGCTTCCATAGTCTGCCAAGTTCCATAAGGGTAGCCTTCCTAGGTCATACAAATCTGGAAGATTCTACAGGGCCTTCAAATTCTCCTAGTCTTTGGAGTCTTCAACCGTTGTAGTTTCCATTATTATAATGAACGGTAAAATCCTCTTCATTCCAAAATGATCTTACTTGTCCGATATCTTGCCTTCTCGGAGTGGTTTCATCAGTTAAATCTTCATGTGGTCAAAAAGGGGAAAAGGGTATTTGGTCTCACTAAAAGGGAATATTTGAATAAGCTCAGAAAAGAAGAGAGGAAAAGATCTTTTTGAAAATGAAGTTGTAGAGAAAAATCTTTCCTATGGGCTTGCCAGTTTATAGGGGTCACGTCCTACAGTCAACATGTGCTCTGATACCATCTTGTAGCGACCCAACCTCAGACGATCAAGTCTCTGTGCTTGCGTGTCATCCCTGGATCGGTATGCTGACACACACAATACTCGAGGATTTATAACAGAGGTAAATCACATGTATAAAATAACGTAAATACTATTACCTCAATCCAAATAGCGGAAGTAACAACAAGGTTGTGGATTTCCATCAACACCAACGGCAAAGTTGAGTGTAGAAATCCTAACCCTAACGTATCACTTACTCGTCGTAAGAATCCTGCAACATGAGACGTTGCACCCACAAAGGGTTAGTACATTGAATGTACTGGCAAATTCACACCATAAGATAATGATGAATAATAGCTATCACTACATGCATATATGGCTGGTGGAAAAGCTCTATTGTTATAATGTTTTTGCGAAAAGCCAATTTTTCCCTACTTCAAAGGAATATATTTTATTTAACTACAAAGTTGGTTGAAAATATTGAGAAGGTTCCTCCAACTCAATCCCAAAATAATAATCATTAACCCAATCAAGTTAATTAAATAAAGTATTGAGATCAACATGAATATCCACAGACCAGAGACTCAAAATTGTCCATAACCAGGGACACGGCTAACCATGATTAGTTTGTACACTCTGCATAGGTTTGCGCACTTTTCCCCACAAGACTTGATCGCCTCCGTTGGGTTTCTCGCACTACATGGTGTTTGAGAAACGGATGACCGAGACACAGTCTTTCGGAAACATTAACTCTTTACTCCGGGCAGACCATACCAAACCTACATCCCTCTACCTGCTGATCCACCTCTTCAAGAGCTCATGCAACTTACTCAACTATTCTAGAGCCCATAATTGCTTGTGGCTGCACACGGAAGTTTCTAGCATGAATAATCTTATGATCCCTTTGAGCCTGGGTGGTATTCCATAGGGTCATCACACGGGTCCTCCGGGGTCCCCTTGGGGAAACACTGGGTACTCCAGGTGCCCCAACCAATCCACCGAGATGTGTATTAAGGTAGCCACCTTAAGTTAACCATTAAATAATAACTCTCACATCTGTCATGAATTCTCTCAAACCAATCGACGTCTGCGAGCATAGCATAGCAATATGAGCATAACATAAAAGTAACTCCCAAGGTTTGAATGCAGGGCAATAGGTTCCTACCTCATCAACTACTTCCCAATACCCACATGTTATAAATTCCTAACCATGCAATGTTTGAGGGTGAAACTAATGCATAAAAACTGGGTATGAAAGGAATATGATCAATGTGTGAACTTGCCTGCAATGCTGATGAAGATGATTCGGACTCAACACTCTTGATAGTTCTACTCGTCACACTCCGTTCAATCTATCATAGGCAAGCAATATTAACCACACATAAGCAATCACTCAAAAGGTGGGAAAGAACGAAGAACAATTCGGAAAGCGTCACAACCAAGCAAATAACTCTTGCAACATAAAACAATTTCTAACAGTACCAAAATTATGTGTATTTGGCCTTATCAGAAAGTTTAGGTCAAGAGCTTCGATTTACAAAAAGAATCAACTCAAACGGATCTACGAAACTCAAGTTATGATCAAACGAAGTTTGAATTCAAATCTGGTCCAATTCAAATTTTAAACTTTCAAAAACATGTTTGAGTTGGATTACTGGATAGAGGAGATCATAACGAAGATGTGAGCGTTGGTTTCGTTTGATTTGGACAAACGAGTGAAAAGTAATGATCGTTTGAAACAGAGGGACTAATCTGTAAATAAAATCATCACAGATAGGTCCCTGGCCGAAATAAAAAGAAAAAGAAAGAAACTATTGAGCGAACGCTCGCTAAACAGATCTAAACTAATGAACGCGTTCGCTACAGAGCCTAAACTAGCGAACGTCCACTAAATAAATCTAACTAAAAAGAAAAGCCGGCTAAATGAAAAACCAAAGAAACCCATATAAAGTAAACCGGACCGGGCGGTTTATTATCGGTTCGGCGGTTTTCTTTGAAAACCGACGACTCGCGGAGCGGGTCGGACCGGCATGCTCCGGCGAGGCGGTGCGGGGCTCCGGCGGGCGGCTCCGGTCGTCGGAGGAGACGGCGAGGCGCACGGGGAGAGGCGGCGCGGGGCGGCGGGTGCGCTGGGGGCGCCGGCGGCGGTCGGAGGCGGCGGTGGGGTGCGCTGCAAGGGCGGCAGCAGAGCGGCAAGGGCGGCAGCGAGATGCAGCAGTGCTGGCGCGAGGGCGGCGGCGCGGCTCAAGAGGAGAGAGAGAGGGGCCCGACCTCGTCTTATATAGGCGGGGAGGCGGCGGCGATGCTTGGGGAAGGGGCAGAGTGAGGAGGACGTGGAGTCCGGCCGGACTCCGGCGGTGGTGCTCCCGTGCGGGAGTCGGTCTCTTGCGGGAGATCGGGGACGGGGCGACGGGCGAGCTGGGCTGGGCCGCGGCCTGGCAGGAGCTAGGCCGGCCCAGTCGGTGGGGATTCTTTTTTTTAAAGATATCCACACAACAAAAATAAATAAAACAAAATAAATAAAAAATTTATAGGCATATAATATATCAAAATTTTTAGAAAAAGGTTGTCTACAACGTGAACATTTTCCTAGGATTAAATAAAATTTACACAAATTCAGATAATTCAAAGAGTGCTCCTGCCCTACTAAAATCCAATAAAAATCATTTTAAAAATACCAAAATGATTTTAATCTTATTTATCTCCAATTTTCTGATGTAGGGAATCATGTCACCCTATTTTGCATGTATTTTATTTTTGGAGAAAAATAATTTGAATAAAAGCCAAATAACTCCAAATTGAAAATAATTTCGAAAGGACTTTAAATTTGATCCTTGAAACTCCCAACTCATATTTCATAATTTGAAGAAGTCAGTTTATCTTCTCTCATGAAAATCATTGAGTCGCTTAAAGTTTCTGAATTTGAAATATTTCCAAATAAAATTCAAATCTTTTCAAAAACCCCTTTTCATTTGAATAAATGGAAGAAGTCATGTCATCTTCTCTCCAGGGTTTTGTGGTGAAAAGAATTTGAATTCACGGAGATCATAAATGCAAAAGTGAAAGTTTGGGAAAGTCCTTTTATTCCCTCTCATTTAACTTTCAAAAAGTTTCGAATTTCACTCAATCAATCACAAAACAATCAAACAAACAATCAATCTATCTAACATTCCAAAATTTAGAATTTTGGGATGTTACATTATTACTCTTGGGTGTTAATCACATAGCGATGTGAACTATATTATTGACTCTAGTAAACCTTTTGGGTGTTGGTCACATGGCGATGTGAAATATGGGTATTAATCACATAAAAATGTGAACTATTGGTGTTAAATCACATGGCGATGTGAACTAGATTATTGACTCTAGTGCAAGTGGGAGACTGAAGGAAATATGCCCTAGAGGCAATAATAACGTTGTTATTTATATTTCCTTATATCATGATAAATGTTTATTATTCATGCTAGAATTGTATTAACTGGAAACTTAGTACATGTGTGAATACATAGACAAATAGAGTGTCCCTAGTATGCCTCTACTTGACTAGCTCATTAATTAAAGATGGTTAAGTTTCCTGACCATAGACATGTGTTGTCATTTGATGAATGGGATTACATAATTAGAGAATGATGTGATGGACAAGACACATCCGTTAGCTTAGCATAAAAGATCGTTTAGTTTTATTGCTATTGCTTTCATCATGACTTATACATGTTCCTTTGACTATGAGATTATGCAACTCCTGAATACCGAAGGAACACCTTGTGTGCTATCAAATGTCACAACGTAACTAGGTGATTATAAAGATGCTCTACAGGTGTCTTTGATGGTGTTTGTTGAGTTGGCATAGATCAAGATTAGGATTTGTCACTCCGTGTATCGGAGAGGTATCTCTGGGCCCTCATGGTAATGATCATCACTATAAGCCTTACAAGCAATGTGACTAATGAGTTAGTTGCGGGATGATGCATTACGGAACGAGTAAATAGACTTGCTGGTAACAAGATTGAACTAGGTATGATGATACCGACGTCCGAATCTCGGGCAAGTAACATACCGATGACAAAGGGAACAATGTATGTTGTTATGCGGTTTGACCGATAAAGATCTGCGTAGAATATGTAGGAGACAATATGAGGATCTAGGTTATGCTATTGGTTATTGACCGAAGATGTGTCTCGGTCATGTCTACATAGTTCTCGAACCCGTAGGGTCTGCACACTTAATGTTCGATGATGCTTTGTATTATGAGTTATGTGATTTGATGACTGAAGTTTGTTCGGAGTCCCGGATGAGATCACGGACATGACAAGGAGTATCGAAATGGTCGAGACATAAAGATTCATATATTGGAAGGTTGCATTTGGACATCGAAATGGTTCCGAGTGGTTCGGGCATTTTTCTGCAGTACCGGGAGGTTACCGGAACCCCCCGGGAGAAGTATTGGGCCTAGTGGGCCTTATTGGAGGAGAGTAGAAAGGGACACAAGAGAGGGGCACGCCCTCCCCTTGCCCAAACCGAATTGGACTAGGGGAGGGGGCCGGACCCCCTCTTTCATCCACCCTCTCTCTCCCTTCCCTTTCCCTCTGATGGAAGAAAGGAAAAGGGGGGCGAATCCTACTTGGACTAGGAATCCAAGTAGGACTCCCCCCTTGGCACGCCCAACCTGGCCGGCCTCCTCTCTCCCTTCCTCCTTTATATACGTGGCCAGGGGGCACCCCAATAGCACAACAGACAATCTCTTAGCCGTCTGTGGTGCCCCCTCCACAGTTACACTCCTCAATCATATCATCGTAGTGCTTAGGTGAAGCCCTGTGCCGGCAACTTCATCATCACCATCGCCACGCTGTCGTGCTGTCGGAACTCTCGCTCGGCCTCAACTGGATCAGGAGCTCGAGGGACGTCATCGAGCTGAACGTGGAGGTGCCGTACGTTCGGTGCTTGGATCGGTTGGATCGCGAAGACGTTCAACTACATCAACCACATTACTAAACGCTTCCGCTTTTGGTCCACGAGGGTACGTGGACACACTCTCCCCGCTCGTTGCTATGCTTCTCCTAGATAGATCTTGCGTAATCGTAGGAAAATTTTGAAATACTACGTTCCCCAACAATATGTAAATCATTTCCATGGTCTAGAAGATATTGTTCTAGTGATTAGTAGGAGGTACAACAATAGAAGCAAGACCAATTATTTCATCCTTAGTAGGCAATTATTTTTCATGAAGCTTCTACTAAACTTGGAAAAATTAAACTCATGAGACTCATCACCAAAACCAACACGAACAGTTTGTTTCTCACAATCAATTTTAGCGTTAACGGTGTTCAAGAAAGGTCTACCAAAGATAATGGGACAAAAGTCATCTTGTGGGGATGCAAGAACAATAAAATTAGTAGGGTTTTTTATTTTCCCACACAAGACTTCAACATCTCTAACAATCCCAATTGGTTATATAGTATCTCTATTAGCAAGCTTAATAGTAACATCTATGTCTTCTATCTCTGCGGGTACTATGTCATTCATAATTTCTTGATATAAATATAAGGAATAGCACTCATGCTAGCACCTATGTCACATAAACATCTCCTATTTTAACTAAGACAACGGGCATGCCAACAACAGGTCTATGATTATCCATCTTATGTGGTTTGGCAATTCTAGCAGCTTCTTCACAGAAGTAAATAACATGCCCATCTACATTTTCTTTGAGGAGATCCTTAACCATAGTAACACTAGGTTCTACTTTGATTTGTTCATCAGGTTTAGGTGTTCTAATATAACTTTTGTTAACCACAGTTGAAACTTTAGCATGTTCCTTTATCCTAACAGGGAAAGGTGGTTTCTCAATATAAGCAGTAGGAACAACTGGATCAACATTATAAAGTATAGTTTCCTCTTTAGCTGGTTCTGGTTCTTTAATTTATTCTTTAATAGGTGGGTGATATTTAAACCACTTCTCTTTAGGGAGATCAACATGAGTAGAAAATGATTCACAAAAGGAGGCTACTATCGCAGAGTCAAGTTCATATTTAGTGCTAAACTTTTGAAAAGCATCGGTATTCATAAAAGATTTAACACAATCATAGTTAAGATTAATACCTGACTCTTTACCTTCATCGAGTTCCCAATCTTCAGAGTTGTGTTTCATTCTTTCCAAAAGATCCCATTGGAATTCAATAGTCTTCTTCATAAAAGAACCAGTACAAGAAGTATCGAGCATTGATTGATCATCACGAGAAAGCCGAGCATAAAAATTCTGAATAATAATTTCTCTTGAGAGCTCATGACTGAGGCATGAATATAACATTGACTTAAGCCTCCCCCAAGCTAGAGCGATACTTTCTCCTTCACGAGGCCAAAAATTATATATGTAATTCTGATCACGATGAACTAGATGCATAGGATATTTTTTTGATGGAACTCCAATTTCAATCGATTCCAATTCCAAGAAACAATATCATCGCATAGCCTATACCATTCCAATGCTTTTCCCTTCAAAGATAAAGGGAAAACCTTATTATTGACTTCATCTCCGGGTAAACCTACAAGCTTAAACAATCCACAAATGTGTTCCACATATATCAAGTGCATATTAGGATGTTCAGTTCCATCTCCTGCATAAGGATTAGCTAGCAGTTGTTCTATCATACCTGAAGGGATTTCATATTCAATATTTTCAGTAGGTGCAATAGGTTGAGGGTAGCTAATTGTGGTTCCGGTCGAGGTGAAGATACCCCGAAAAAACCCCTCAAAGGATTGTTTTCCATAGCAACAAGTGACAATAAATTTCAGCGCACTATATAAATGTTTCCTTACCAATTTTCACTTACCAAAGGTGCTTCACTCACCGGGAACGGCACCAAAAAATAGCATTGATAACCCACAAGTATAGGGGATCAATTGTAGCCTTTTCAATAAGTAAGAGTGTCGAACCCAACGAGGATCAGAAGGAAATGACAAGTGGTTTTCAGCAAGGTAATATCTGCAAGTAATGAAATTGTAAGTAACAGAGTAGTTTGATAGCAAGATAATTGGTAATGAGCAAGTAATGATAGTAGTAACACAAGTGCAACAAGGTAGCCCAATCCTTTTGAGGCAAAGGACAGGCCAAAACGGTCTCTTATAATAGGCAAAGCGTTCTTGAGGGTACACGGGAATTTCATCTAGTCACTTTCATCATGCTGATTCGATTCATGTTCGCTACTTTGATAATTTGATATGTGGGTGGACCGGTGCTTAGGTGTTGTTCTTACTTGAACAAACCTCCTACTTATGATTAACCCCCTCGCAAGCATCCACAACTATGAGAAAAGTATTAAGAATAAATTCTAACCATAGCATTAAACTTTTGGATCCAATCGGTCCCTTATGGAATAGCGCATAAACTAGGGTTTAAGCTTTCTATCACTCTCGCAACCCATCATCTAATAACTACTCCACAATGCATTCCGTTAGGCCCAAATATGGTGACGTGTCATGTAGTCGACGTTCACATGACACCACTAAGGGAATCACAACATATAGATACTATCAAAATATTGAACGCATATCAAGCTCACATGATTACTTGCAACATGATTTCTCCCGTGACCTCAAGAACAAAAGTAACTACTCACAAATGATAATCATGATCAAGATCAGAGGGGTATTAAATAGCATAATGGATCTGAACATATAATCTTCCACCAAATAAACCATATAGTAATCAACTACAAGATGTCATCAACACTACTAGTCACCCACACGCACCAATCTATAGTTCTGGTACAAAGATTGAACACAAGAGATGAACTAGGGTTTGAGAGGAGATGGTTCTATTGGAGATGTTGATGGAGATTGCCCTACCCAATATGGGAGAGTTGTTGGTGATGATTTCTTCCTCTTGAGCACTGCGTTAGTTTTCCCTTGAAGATGAAAGGGTGATGCAGCAAAGTAGTGTAAGTATTTCCCTCTGTTTTTGAGAACCAAGGTATCAATCCAGTAGGAGACTACACGCAAGTACCTTGTACCTACACAAAAAATAAGAACCTCACAACCAACGCGATAAAGGGGTTTTCAATCCCTTGACGGTCACTTACGAGAGTGAGATCTGATAGAGATAATAATAAGATAAATATTTTTGGTATTTTTATGATATAGATAGGAAAATAAAGATTGCAAAATAGACGGGAAACTTATATGATAAAAGATAGACCCAGGGGCCATAGGTTTCACTATTGGATCTCTCTCAAGATAACATAAGTATTACGGTGGGTGAACAAATTACTGTCGAGCAATTGATAGAAAAGTGCATAATTATGAGAATATCTAGGCATGATCATGTATATAAGCATCACGTCCGCGATAAGTAGACCGGAACGATTCTACATCTACTACTATTACTCCATACATCGATCGCTATCCAGCATGCATCTAGAGTATTAAGTTCATAAGAACAGAGTAACGCATTAGGCAAGATGGCATGATGTAGAGGGATAAACTCAAGCAATATGATATAAACCCCATATTTTTATCCTCGATGGCAACAATACAATATGTGCCTTGCTGCCCCTGCTGTCACTGGGAAAGTACACCGCAAGATTAAACCCAAAGCTAAGCACTTCTCCCATTGCAAGAAAGATCAATCTAGTAGGCCAAACCAAACTGATAATTCGAAGAGAAGAAGCCATCTAGCTAATAACGATGGACCCTGAAGGTCTGTGGTAAACTACTCGCACATCATCGGAGAGGCTATGGTGTTGATGTAGAAGCCCTCCGTGATCGATTCCCCCTCCGGCGGAGCTCCGGAAAAGGCCCCAAGATGGGATCTCTTGGGTACAGAAGGTTGTGGCGGTGGAAATAGGGTTTCGTGGTGCTCCTGGATGTTTTCGGGGTATATGGATATATATAGGAGGAAGAAGTAGGTCGGTGGAGCTGCGAGGGGCCCACGAGGGTGGGGCGCGCGCCCAGGGGGGCAGGCGCGCCTCCCTGCCTCGTGGCCACCCCGTTTATTTCTTGACGTCTACTCCAAGTCCCCTGGATCAAGTTTGTTCCAAAAATAACTCTCCCGAAGGTTTCATTCCATTTGGATTCCGTTTGATATTCCTTTTCTGCGAAACACTAAAATAGGCAAGAAAACAACAATTTGCACTGGGCCTTGGGTTAGTAGGTTAGTCCCAAAAATAATATAAAAGTGTATAAATAAGCCCATTAATGTAACACCTCGGATGTAATTTACCTTATATGTAGTCCAACTCTTGCCGTTTCCAGCGTTAAGTTATTTTATTTCCTCAGTTTCGAGTTTTTGTCTCCTTGTGTTGTGGTCGTTGTCATGCATCTCATATCATGTCATCATGTGCATTGCATTTGCATACGTGTTCGTCTTATGCATCCGAGCATTTTCCCCGTTGTCCGATTTGCATTCCGGCGCTCCTATCTCCTCCAGTGATCCTTTCTACCTTCTTTTCGTGTGTGGGTGTTAAACTTTCTCGGATTGGACCGAGACTTGCCAAGCGGCCTGTCAAGTTTTGTGTCATTTGGACTTTGTTTGATACTCCAACGGTTAACCGAGGAACCGAAAAGGCCTCGTGTGTGTTGCAGCCCAACACCTCTCCAAAGTGGCCCAAAACCCACCTAAACCCCCTCCACCTAGGCCGTTCGATCACGGTCGCGTGGCCGCAAACCGTGCTCAATTTGGAGCCTCCTAGCTCCCTCTACCTATAAGTATAGACACTCCCCCGAAATTTCCGGATCCCTAACCCTAGCCCCGCTCCCTCTCCGCCGCCGGACAAAAATCGTCGGGCCGGACACGTCCGACCCGCGCCGCCGCCGCCACGTGGCACACTGCCATTCGCCGCCGCCTGTTGAGCCCACTTCACCGCCTCTTGCCGCCGCAGGCCCGGAGAGCCTAGAACCGGCCCCAGCGGCCCATCTCCTCGCCGCCCCTTGTGACCGCGCGCCCCGCCTTCCTCCTCCGCGCCGGCGCCCTCGATCTGCTCCGGCCGCCGCGCGCCAAGTCCGGATTGCCGCGCCGCCGCCCTGCGCTCGCCGATCGTCGCCCTGTGCCGAGCTCGCCCCGCCGCCGCTCTTCGCCGCCCTGCCGGATCCGGCGCGATCCGGCCGGAGAGGCGCTCCCGTGCCCGAATCTAGTCGGCCCCACCCTCACTGTCCTTTCTACGACCTCGTCGGAGCAAGATTCATCTCGCCAGAGTCCTCGGTTCGCATGCCATGATGAACCCTAGATTTGAGAAGGTCGTTTTTCTGCCAAGTCCCAAATAATTTTAGTGTTTTTCATCGTGTCATATCTCATCATCCATGGCTCCGCTTTAGGCATGTAGCATATCAAAATGTTCATCTCCGAGAGTACATCATTTCATCTCATTGCATCATTTTCATTTGAGCTCATCTTGATGCCCGAAATGCTGTTGGAAGAGAGCTATTTTAGTTAATTGTCAGATCTGCTGCATCAAATAGCTCTTTGTCATTTTTGCCATGATTAATGTGTGCATGATATGCTCCTGAGCTCTACATGAGTTTTGTTATATGCTTTGCCATCTTTAAAGAGGTTCTTACCATGTATTTTTGTGATATGTGTGGTGACTAGCACAAGCTTGCAAAGTAGTGCATTCGTTAATGCTGATTTCAGGGACATAGAATTTCACCAAGTCCTTGATCTGTTTTTATCACTATGCCATATGTTCATGTTGTTTCCTAGTGATACGTGCCTCTTTTGAGGATGATCAGTAAGGATGATTTGTTAATATTGTGGTGATCTATCCATACATGTCTTTTTTGCATTTATGGAGCACCCTAGCTTGAGTCAATCGAGCTCTACTTTTGCCATTTCGTGAATCCTGGCAGATTGTTTACTTGTTAGCGATTTTGCCGAGGATGTTGTTGTTGATCCGTGCATGCTATGTTGTTGTTCTTACCATGTCTAGCTTCTATGATATGTATTCTTGATGGGTGTATGCTCAGATTTTCATGCCTTTCTCTGTAGTGGGTGCATCGAGCTCGTAAACATGCCTACTCGTTAACATATTTGCATGCTCCAGTTTTTCACTAAGTCTGTAATCTGATTATGTTTTTGCCATGTTCACATGCTTGCAATTGTATTTTCTGATCCATTTTGGCTCAAGGTCACTAAGGGACTTTTGTTAAGTGCTTTGAGTAGCTTCATGCCATGCCTTGCTTTGCCATGTTAAGTTCCTATAGCATATAGTTTTCATGCTCCAAAGTTTGCTACCTGATCTGCAATTCCAGACTTGTGTTAATTTCACTAAGTCTGAAACCCGTTTATCAATTGCACTTTTGCCATGCTTGTTTGAACCTGTTAATAGATGAATTGGCCGTAGCTCAGTGTTCATCTTTTGTCAAGCATCATGAGTGGATCCCTGCCATGTATTTTGTTGCCATGTTTGAGTGCTGTAGCATAATTATCTTGATGCATTTAGTTGGCTACTTGCTGTTTATCGCAGACTGGTGCCATATTTGTTTTGCTTGCCATTTCCAAATCGTGCATCCGATTCCGGTGTTCCTTATATCGATTTCAACCGAAATCACCTCACCTTTCCATTGGAACTCTTGGATTTCCAAGTTGAGGCCAGGTTCCATCATTCCTTTTCAAATCTTGCATATGCATCACATATCGCATCCCGCATAGCATACCATGTTTGCATCATGTTTGTTTGAGCGTTGCATGTGGTTGATTGTGTTCCTTTTGCTTGTTTGTTTTTGTTTGGGTAGAGCCAGGAGACGATTTCGCTAACGAGGAGCCCGTTGAGTTTGCTTACGAGGATCAAGTCAACTCTGACAACTTTGTAGGCAAGATGATCATACCCTCGAAATCACTTCTATCTTTGCTTTCTAGATGCTCGTTCTTTTGCTGTGCCTATGCTACGATGCCTACCACTTGCTTTTCATGCCTCCCAAATTGCCATGTCAAACCTCTAACCCACCATGTCCTAGCAAAGCGTTGATTGGCGATGTTACCGCTTTGCTCAGCCCCTCTGATAGCGTTGCTAGTTGCAGGTGAAGATTGGAGACCGTTCCTTGTTGGAACATTGTTTATTTGTTGGGATGTCATTATATTATCTTGTTATCTTAATGAATCTATATATTTGGTAAAGGGTGGAAGGCTCGGCCTTTTGCTTAGTGTTTTGTTCCACTCTTGCCGCCCTAGTTTCCGTCATATCGGTGTTATGTTCCCGGATTTTGCGTTCCTTACGCGGTTGGGTGATAATGGGAACCCCTTAACAGTTCGCCTTGAATAAAACTCCTCCAGCAATGCCCAACCTTGGTTTTACCATTTTCCACCTTGCCTCTTTTTCCCTTGGGTTTCCGGAGCCCGAGGGTCATCTTATTTTAAACCCCCCAGGCCAGTGCTCCTCTGAATGTTGGTCCAAACTAGAGTCCTGTGCAGCGCCCCCTCAGGGAAACTCGAGGTTTGGTTTTAGTTGTATGGAGAGCTCATCTGAGTGTGCCCTGAGAACGAGATATGTGCAGCTCCTATCGGGATTTGTCAGCACATTCGGGCAGTGTTGCTGGATTTGTTTTACCTTGGCGAAGTTGTCTTGTAGAACCGGGATACCGAGTCTGATCAGAATGTCTCGGGAGAAGGTATATCCTTCGTTGACCGTGAGAGCTTGTGATGGGCTAAGTTGGGACTCCCCTGCAGGGATTTGAACTTTCGAAAGCCGTGCCCGTGGTTATGGGCAGATGGGAATTTATTAATGTCTGGTTGTAGATAACATGAACCTTAAATTAATTAAAATGAATCAACCGCGTGTGTTACCGTGATGGTCTCTTCTCGGCGGAGTCCGGGAAGTGAACATGGTGTTGGAGTAATGTTTGTCATAGGTTGTTCTATAGTTCTTCGTTCGTGCTTTGCCTTCTCTTCTCGCTCTCTTTTGCGAACAGGTTAGCGACCATATATGCTAGTCGCTTCTGCAGCTCCACATATTACCTTGTCTTACCTATAAGCTTAAATAGTCTTGATCGCGAGGGTGCGAGATTGCTGAGTCCCCGTGGCTCACAGATTACTTCCAAACCAGATGCAGGGCCCGATGACTCCGTTCCAGATGATGCGCTTGAGCTCAAGTGGGGTTCGACGAAGCCTCACACCGTTACTATGTGTCTTTCCCTGATGATCAGTAGTGGTGCCTAGTTGGGGCGATCGGGACCATGTCGCTTGTTGGGGTTGATCTTTTATTTTGGTACCATAGTCGGACCATGAGTGTATTGGATGATTTTAATGCTATTTATGTACTTTGTGTGACGTGGCGAGTGTAAGCCAACTATGTACCTTTCCCCTTATTATCTATTTACATGGGTTGTTGTGAAGATTACCTTACTTGCGACATTGCTTTCAATGCGGTTATGCATCTAAGTCGTGCTTCGACACATAGGAGCTATAGCCGCATCGAGGGCGTTACAAGTTGGTAAACAGAGCCTTGCCCGACATTAGGAGCCCCCACTGCTTGATCGAATTAGCTGACGAGTTGAGTCTAGAAAAATGTTTTGAGCCATTTAGGAATTATATATCGGAGAGTTTAGGAATTCTTTTTATTCTCCAGTCCCTTCATCACTCTGGTAAGGCATCCTGACGTAGAGTTTTGTCTCTTCTCTTCTCAAATTTCACTAATTTTTTTTAGGATCGCGCGGGTATCTTGGAATTGTTCCGATCGATTTGTGACGAGAACATTGTTCTTGGTGCCTCCTGTCATTTAGGGTTGTGGCAGTGTCCCAGGGAGTTGAGCTCCGAGGTGTTGTCGTCACAATTTTATAGTTGCAGTTCTGGAATACCTGAGTTTAGTTCGCCGACATCGAAAATCTCTTTTATGCAGTTGTTGGTGAGATAACCTCGACGCCACCCAGTACTGGGGCGGGAGTTCGGGAGTATTGACATAACTTGTATAACGTATGCTTTTCGAAGGTTGAGGTAGACGATTTCCGAAGTTTTTCTCGGTTATGTGTTGAAGGATGGATATAGCTGGATGTAGGATTTGCTAGATTTGGGTGAGATATTATGCTTCCCCTGTATCCCCAACACCTGATTGCATAACCGGAAAGGTTCGGGAGTTTCATAGGTGGGAATTCTTGTAGCGCTAGTTCTTCTTCCACGGATATTTGGTTTGAGATTGGGTGATCCTTACCGAGTATTCGCTCTTGCTCCGTACCTTGTTGATTTTATTCATCTACCTAAATTTTATGTGGCTTCTCAATTTATGGATATGTGACCATTTCAATTGGAATGCATTCGTTCATTTCGTTCGGATGCAAAGACTATATGTTGCAGTTTCTACCCGTTGGATTCAGCTTCAATTTTTGTCTATTAGTGTGCTAATGGATGTCAACCTCTTCAGGATGGCTCCTCCAACGCGCATGACTCCGAATCCTGATCCGCCACCACCACCTCCACCTCCGGAGGCATGGCAAGCTGTGATGGCCGCTACCAATGAAAAAACGCAGTTGATCATGCAAATTCTTCAAGAGAGCAACCAAGCGAACCAAGGCAACCAGGGCAACAATCAGAATCACTTTGCTACACTCAACCAGTTCCTTGCTAACCAGCCAAAGACCTTCAGCAATTGTGTTGAGGCAACTGACGCTGATGATTGGCTCATGGACTTGTGCAAGCATTTCGAGTGCAGTAACGTCAGGGCTGAGGACTTTGTCAAGTTCGCTTCCTTACAACTCAAAGACCAAGCTGCAGAATGGTTTCAGCAGTACAAAGATTCCAGAGGAGACCGTGTGATTACCTAGGATGAATTCCGTCAAGACTTCAAAGCTCATCATATTCCTCAGAGCGTGGTTGAAACCAAGCATGAGGAATTCCACAACCTGAAGCAAGGCTCTATGTCTGTCTATGACTACAACAAGATGTTTCAGAAGCTCGCCCGCTTTGCTAAGAAGGACGTCCCTGATGAGAAGAGCATGATATACAAGTTCAGGGGTGGTCTCAGAGAAGAAATCCAGCTAGCTCTTGTCCTCTTTGAGCCCTTGAGGTACGATGAGTTTTACAACATGGCATTGAAGCAAGAGGCTGCTCAACTGAAGTGTGATGCTTCCAAGAAGCGAGTCAGAGATGCTACTCCTTCTTCCTCAACTCAAGTGGCTAAGAAGCAGAAGTATTGGCTTCCTCCTCCTCCGTTCCGTCAGCCTTATCAGCAGAAGAGCAAAGGTGGCAGTGGATCGTCCCACCCACCCAACCCTGGCTTTCAGAACAAGACTTCATCTAAAGCTCCAAGATCGAGTGCTCCGTATCACCGTCCACTTTCAGAGGTCATGTGCAACAAGTGCCAACAGAAGGGTCACTATGCCAACAAATGCTTCAATCAGAGGCGTCTCCCTCCTCCTCCTCCTATGAGATCGGCAAGTACAGCTGTGGTCAAGCATAACCCCAAGTACGCCAAGGTCAACTTGCTGAATGCAGCTCAGGCAGAGGACTCGTCAGATGTCATCATGGGTAACCTTCCTGTTAACGATGTTCCTACAAAAGTACTTTTTGATACTGGTGCATCGCATTGTTTCATTTCCAAACCTTTTGCATCAAAGTATGAGTGCGATTATCAGTATCTGCAAAGTTCTTTGCAAATCGTGTCACCGGACAAGCAAATGACAGCTAATTTCTGCGTCCCGGATATTTCTATCACGTTGGGCGACTACAAATTTCTAGCTTCTCCTATTGTTCTGGGCGACTTGGATATTGATCTTATTCTTGGAATGGATTGGCTTTCTAAGCATAAGGCGCATCTTGATTGTGCTGCCAGGCAGATTCAATTGACTCATTCGTCTGAGGATGTAATTGTCTTTGCCGCTCGTGATGATACCATCTGTCTGTTTTCTCTCAATGAGAAGGGTGAACTGGATGCCATCTCTCAAATTCCAATCGTTTGCGAATATCAAGACGTCTTTCCAGAAGAGCTTCCAGGAATGCCTCCGCACCGGCCAGTTGAATTCGTCATCGATCATGAGCTTGGCACGAAACCGGTTTGCAAACGTCCTTACAAGCTCGGACCTGAAGAGTTGAAGGAGTTGAAGAAGCAACTCGATATTCAAGAGTGAATGGGTCTCATCAGACCTAGTTCTTCTCCGTGGGGTTATGGAGTACTTTTTGTGAAGAAGGATGGAACGGACCGACTTTGTGTTGACTACCGTCCATTGAACAAGAAGACTATCAAGAACAAGTACCCACTTCCCAACATCAATGAGCTGTTCGAACAACTAAAAGGTGCCCAAGTATTCTCCAAGCTTGATCTCCGTATGGGCTATCACCAGATTCGTATCCGTGAGCAAGATATCCCCAAGACAGCTTTCAGAACAAGCTATGGTTCATATGAATACACTGTCATGTCTTTTGGCCTCGTCAACGCTCCTCCGACTTTCTCTCACATGATGAACTTCATCTTCAACGCCTACACAAATGACTTTGTTTTGGTCTATCTCGACGACATTCTGGTCTTTTCGAAGAACAAGGAAGATCATGCCAAGCACTTGCGTTTGGTGCTCGATAAGCTCAGGGAACATCAGTTCTACGCCAAGTTCTCAAAGTGCGAGTTTTGGCTAGATGAGGTTCTCTATCTTGGGCATATCATCTCTGCCGAGGGCATAGCGGTGAATCCTGAGAAGGTGTCTGCAATCATGAATTGGGAACCACCTCAGAACGTGAAGCAACTCCGCAGCTTCCTTGGTCTCGCAAGCTACTGTCGAAGGTTCATTGAGAACTTTTCAAAGATCGCGAAGCCTCTTTCAAACCTTCTCCAGAAGCATGTCAAGTACGTTTGGTCCCCGGAATGTGACATCGCTTTCAACACTTTGAAAGAGAAATTGGTCACTGCTCCAGTTCTGACTCCTCCTCATGAATTCAAACCGTTCGAGGTCTTCTGCGATGCCTCTCTTCAAGGTCTTGGTGCAGTGTTGATGCAAGAGAAGAAAGTTGTGGCTTATACCTCTGGCCAGTTGAATCCCAACGAGAAGAACTACCCCACTCATGACCTCGAGTTGGCGGCAGTTGTGCATGCTCTTTTGACTTGGAGACATCTCTTATTGGGAAGAAAAGTGGACATCTTCACTGACCACAAGAGTCTCACGTACATCTTCACTCAGCCTAATCTCAACCTTTGGCAGACTCGTTGGGTCGAAATGATTCAAGAGTATAATCCGAGTATCGAGTATACTCCAGGCAAGGCCAATGTGATTGCTAACGCTTTGAGCAGGAAGGCTTATTGCAACAGTCTGATTCTCAAGCCTTACCAACCCGAGCTTTGTGAAGCTTTCCGCAAACTCAATATGCAAGTTGTTCCTCAAGGTTTCCTCGCCAACCTTCAAGTCTCTCCTACTTTGGAAGAGCAGATTCGCGAGGCTCAACTTCTTGATGCTATGGTGAAGAAGGTGAAGACTAGGATTGCCAAGAGTCAACCCAAGTACAAGTGCTACCGCCTTGATGACAAGGATACTCTCTTCTTCGAGGATAGTATTGTTGTGCCCAAAGGTGACCTTCGTAAAGTTATCATGAATGAGGCGCACAATTCACTCCTCTCCATCCACCCTGGGAGTACGAAGATGTATCAGGACCTCAAGCAGGCTTATTGGTGGACTCAAATGAAGCGCGAGATTGCTCAGTTCGTGAATGAATGTCATGTCTGCAGAAGAGTGAAAGCAGAACACCAAAGGCCAGCTGGACTCCTCCAACCTCTTGCCATTCCAGAATGGAAGTTTGACCACATTGAGATGGACTTCGTGACTGGGTTTCCAAAGTCCAAGCGTGGCAATGATGCTATATTCGTTGTCATCGACAAACTCACTAAAGTGGCTCACTTTCTGCCTATCAAAGAGTCTATCACTGCAGCTCAATTGGCGGAGCTTTATACCTCTCGTATTGTCTCCCTGCACAGCATTCCACAGGTGATCTCTTCAGACCGTGGCAACATCTTTACCTCCAAGTTTTGGGATTCTTTTCAGAAGGCCATGGGCACCAACATCCGCTTCAGCACAGCTTTCCATCCTCAAACTAGCGGTCAAGTCGAGCATGTCAATCAGATTCTTGAAGATATGCTCAGGGCTTGCGTTATCTCTTTCGACATGAAGTGGGAAGATTGTCTTCCATACGCCGAATTCTCCTACAACAATAGTTTTCAAGCAAGTTCGGGCAAGGCCCCATTCGAAATTCTCTATGGCAGGAAGTGCCATACTCCTCTCAACTGGTCAGAAACCAGTGAACGTCAACTTCTTGGAAATGACTTAATCACAGAGGCAGAGGAGATGTGCAAAGTCATTCGAGATAACCTCAAAGCAGCGCAATCGCGCCAGAAGAGCTACTATGATAGTAAGCACCGTGATTTGGCTTTCGAGATCGGAGACCATGTTTACCTCCGCATCTCTCCAATGAAAGTTACTCGTCGCTTTGGTATCAAAGGGAAGCTTGCCCCTAGATACGTGGGTCCTTTCAAGATCGTCAGCAAGAGAGGCGATCTCGCCTATCAACTCGAGCTTCCTTCAAACTTTGCAAATGTGCACGACGTGTTCCATGTCTCTCAGCTCCGCAAGTGCTTCAAGACCCCTGACCGCACCGTCAACTTCAAAGACATTGATCTCCAAGAAGACCTTTCTTATCGTGAGCACCCAGTTGCTATTCTTGAAGAGACTAAACGCAAGACTCATAATAAGTCAATCAAATTCCTCAAAGTCAAGTGGTCACACCATTCCGACCGTGAAGCCACCTGGGAATGCGAGGATCACCTCCGTTCTGAGTACCCGGCGTTCTTCCAGTCCTAGATCTCGGGACGGGATCCTTTCGTAGTGGTGGAGTGTTGCAACACCCCGGATGTAATTTACCTTATATGTACTCCAACTCTTGCCGTTTCCGGCGCTAAATTATTTTATTTCCTCGGGTTCGGGTTTTGGTCTCCGTGTGTTGTGGTTGTTGTCATGCATCTCATATCATGTCATCATGTGCATTGCATTTTCATACGTGTTCGTCTTATGCATCCGAGCATTTTCCCCGTTGTCCGTTTTGCATTCCGGCGCTCCTATCTCCTTCGGTGGTCCTTTCTACCTTCTTTTCGTGTGTGGGTGTTAAACGTTCTTGGATTGGACCGAGACTTGCCAAGCGGCCTTGGTTTACTACCGATAGACCGCCTGTCATGTTTTGTGCCATTTGGACTTCGTTTGATACTCCAACGGTTAACCGAGGAACCGAAAAGGCCTCGTGTGTGTTGCAGCCCAACACCTCTCCAAAGTGGCCCAAAACCCACCTAAACCCCCTCCATCACCTAGGCCGTTCAATCACGATCGCGTGGCCGCAAACCGTGTTCAATTTGGAGCCTCCTAGCTCCCTCTACCTATAAGTATAGACACTCCCCCGAACATTCCGGATCCCTAACCCTAGCCCCGCTCCCTCTCCGCCACCAGACAAAAATCGCCGGGCCGGACACGTCCGACCAGCGCCGCCATTCGCCACCGCCTGTTGAGCCCACTTCACCACCTCTCGCCGCCGGGGGCCCGGAGAGCCCGGAACCGGCCCCCGCGGCCCATCTCCTCGCCGCCACTCGTGCCCGCGCGCCCCGCCTTCCTCCTCCGCATCGGCGCCCCCGATCTGCTCCGGCCGCCGCGCCGCCGCCCTGCGCTCGCCGGTCGCCGCCCCGTGCCGAGCTCGCCCCGCCGCCGCTCTTCGCCGCCCTGTCGGATCCGGCACGATCCGGCCGGAGAGGCGCCCCCGTGCCCGAATCCAGTCGGCCCCGCCCTCACTGTCCTTTCTTCGACCTCGCCGGAGCAAGATTCATCTCGCCGGAGTCCTCGGTTCGCGCGCCACGACGAACCCTAGATCTGAGAAGGTCATTTTTCTGCCAAGTCCCAGATAATTTTAGTGATTTTCATCGTGTCATATCTCATCATCCATGGCTCCGCTTTGGGCATGTAGCATATCAAAATGTTCGTCTTCGAGAGTACATCATTTCATCTCATTGCATCATTTTCATTTGGGCTCATCTTGATGCCCGAAATGCTGTTGGAAGAGAGCTATTTGAGTTAATTGTCAGATCTGCTGCATCAAATAGCTATTTGTCATTTTTGCCATGATTAATGTGTGCATGATATGCTCCTGAGCTCTACATGAGTTTTGTTATATGCTTTGCCATCTTTAAAGAGGTTCTTACCATGTATTTTTGTGATATGTGTGGTGACTAGCACAAGCTTGCAAAGTAGTGCATTCGTTAATGCTGATTTCAGGGACTTAGAATTTCACCAAGTCCTTGATCTGTTTTTATCACTATGCCATATGTCCATGTTGTTTCCTAATGATCCGTGCCTCTTTTGAGGATGATCAGTAATGATGATTTGTTAATATTGTGGTGCTCTATCCATACATGTCTTTGTTTGCATTTATGGAGCAACCTAGCTTGAGTTAATCGAGCTCTACTTTTGCTATTTCGTGAATCCTGGCAGATTGTTTACTTGTTAGCGATTTTGCCGAGGATGTTGTTGTTGATCCGTGCATGCTATGTTGTTGTTCTTACCATGTCTTGCTTCTATGATATGTATTCTTGATGGGTGTATACTTAGACTGTCATGCCTTGCTCTGTAGTGAGTGCATCTAATTATGTTTTTGCCATGTTCACAAGCTTGCAATTGTATTTTCTGATCCCTTTTGGATCAAGGTCACTAAGGGACTATTGTTAAGTGCTTTGAGTAGCTTCATGCCATGCCTTTCTTTGCCATGTTAAGTTCCTGTAGCATATAGTTTTCATGCTCCAAAGTGTGCTACCTGATCTGAAATTCCAGACTTGTGTTAATTTCACTAAGTCTGAAACCTGTTTATCAATTGCACTTTTGCCATGCTTGTTTGAACCTGTTAATAGATGAATTGGCCGTAGCTCAGTGTTCATCTTTTGTCAAGCATCATGAATGGATCCCTGCCATGTATTTTGTTGCCATGTTTGAGTGCTGTAGCATAATTATCTTGATGCATTTAGTTGGCTACTTGTTGTTTATCGCAGACCGGTGCCATATTTGTTTTGCTTGCCATTTCCAAACCGTGCATCCGATTCCGGTGTTCCTTATATTGATTTCAACCGAAATCACCTCACCTTTCCAGTGGCACTCTCAGATTTCCACGTTGAGGCCAGGTTCAATCATTCCTTTTCAAATCTTGCATATGCATCACATATCGCATCCCGCATAGCATACCATGTTTGCATCATGTTTGTTTGAGCGTTGCACGTGGTTGATTGTGTTCCTTTTGCTTGTTTTTTTTGTTTGGGTAGAGCTGGGAGACGAGTTCGCTAACGAGGAGCCCGTTGAGTTTGCTTACGAGGATCAAGTCAACTCTGACAACTTTGCAGGCAAGATGATCATACCCTCGAAATCACTTTTATCTTTGCTTGCTAGATGCTCGCTCTTTTGCTATGCCTATGCTACGGTGTCTACCACTTGCTTTTAATGCCTCCCAAATTGCCATGTCAAACCTCTAACCCACCATGTCCTAGCAAAGCGTTGATCGGCGATGTTACCGCTTTGCTCAGCCCCTCTTATAGCGTTGCTAGTTGCAGGTGAAGATTGGAGACCGTTCCTTGTTGGAACATTGTTTATTTGTTGGAATATCATTATATTATCTTCTTATCTTAATGCATCTATATATTTGGTAAAGGGTGGCCTTTTGCTTAGTGTTTTGTTCCACTCTTGTCGCCCTAGTTTCCGTCATATCGGTGTTATGTTCCCGGATTTTGCGTTCCTTACGCGGTTGGGTGATAATGGGAACCCCTTGACAGTTCGCCTTAAATAAAACTCCTCCAGCAATGCCCAACCTTTGTTTTACCATTTGCCACCTAGCCTCTTTTTCCCTTGGGTTTCCGGAGCCCGAGGGCCATCTTATTTTAAACCCCCCGGGCCAGGGCTCCTCTGAATGTTGGTCCAAACTAGAGTCATGTGCAGCGCCCCCTCGAGGGAACTCGAGGTTTGGTTTTAGTTGTATGGAGAGCTCATCTGAGTGTGCCCTGAGAATGAGATATGTGCAGCTCCTATCGGTATTTGTCGGCAAATTCGGGCGTTGTTGCTGGATTTGTTTTACCTTGTCGAAGTTGTCTTGTAGAACCGGGATACCGAGTCTGATCGGAATGTCTCGGGAGAAGGTATATCCTTCGTTGACCGTGAGATCTTGTGATGGGCTAAGTTGGGACTCCCCTGCAAGGATTTGTACTTTCGAAATCCGTGCCCGCGGTTATGGGCAGATGGGAATTTGTTAATGTCCGGTTGTAGATAACATGAACCTTAAATTAATTAAAATGAATCAACCGCGTGTGTTACCGTGATGGTCTCTTCTCCGCGGAGTCCGAGAAGAGAAGACGGTGTTGGAGTAATGTTTCCCGTAGGTTGTTCTATAGTTCTTCGTTCGTGCTTTGCCTTCTCTTTCTTGCTCTCTTTTGCGAACAGGTTAGCCACCATATATGCTAGTCGTTTGCTGCAGCTCCACATATTACCTTGTCTTACCTATAAGCTTAAATAGTCTTGATCGCGAGTGTGCGAGATTGCTGAGTCCCCGTGGCTCACAGATTACTTCCAAACCAGATGCAGGGCCCGATGACTCCGTTCTAGATGATGCGCTTGAGCTCAAGTGGGAGTTCGACGAAGACTCACGCCCTTACTATGTGTCTTTCCCTGATGATCAGTAGTGGTGCCCAGTTGGGGCGATCGGGACCATGTCGCTTGTTGGGGTTGATCTTTTATTTTGGTACCGTAGTCGGACCATGAGTGTATTGGATGATTGTAATGCTATTTATGTACTTTGTGTGACATGGCGAGTGTAAGCCAACTATGTACCTTTCCCCTTATTATCTATTTACATGGGTTGTTGTGAAGATTACCTTACTTGCGACATTGCTTTCAATGCGGTTATGCCTCTAAGTCGTGCTTCGACACGTAGGAGCTATAGCCGCATCGAGGGCGTTACACATCCAAAACAGATAATATAATAGCATAGAACAATAAAAAATTATAGGTACGTTGGAGACGTATCAATGATGATGACGAAAACATGATGCAAAATGGATGTATCAATAGTTGAAATAAACAAGGCATACTACGAACAACCAAAGATGGCAATTGAAACTAGACATATGCTAACTACAAACAACCGAACAACCATAAACCGTAGAAATAAACAAGGCGTAATGCAAGCAACCAAATATAGCAATAAATATTGGACAGTTCTCACTATAAAAGGGGTTCGAGAAAACAAATCATGGGTTTCCTCACTTGTCACAGATTGGTCCCTCCTCGTGGTCGCCGTCGATGAGGTCTGACTTGCCAGCTAAGGATCCCAAGCCAGCGTCGCAAAACGTGTCCTTCAGAAATGACAAAAGGGGCTCCATGGCAATTAAGGATGGCAAATTGTTCATAATGAGCCACAGGAGATCAGCGGCAGGGCCATCGATGAGATTGATGGCTGTCGAACCCAAAGGGTCGAGGGTGGGCAACTTAACCTGTGACGTAGCCCGCGTCAAGCCGCCGCTGTCAATGACTTCGATGTCGTAGCCGGCGTCCGCGACATGAAAGAATACTCTAGACCTATGATTGAAAGGCTCCCTCCAGGTCCAATCATTGTCATCAGATTCCTCGACGGCCACCTCGCCGATGTTGGGCGAAGAGGCCGCGGTAAAGCTCTTTTGGGCCATTCGCTCATCGAGCTCCCCCGGAAGCATAGTCGGGGTTAGGCTGCGATGCTCTGGAGTGGGGGAGGGGTGGGGATTGTGATCTGTGGAAAAGGGGGCATTTCACATGCGTCATCTAAGAAACTCAGGGTGGCGAGGGTATGTATACGGTGGGTAAACTACACGGGCAGACCGACAGAGGTTGACGATGGAGGCAGCGCGGTGGCAGTGGCGGCGGCGACCTAGCTAGGTTTCGAGTGAGGGAGGGGTGGTGTGTATGTGTGTGAGCAGGGGATTTGGGGTGAGCAAAGGATTTGGGGGTGTGTGTGGAGGGGGGTCCAAGTTGGTGTTTGAGGAAATGTCCTGGGTAATGAAAATTTTACTAGGCAGGAGTAGAATGGTGGGGCTATTGAAAATTTGGATCAAGGGATTGAGGCAGAGCGAGGCGGGAGTAACGAACATCACACATGGTTAAAACATAATAATCGTGTGCTATCAAATAAAAAACACTCCAGCCGAGCAGATATTTTTGAGATTGCAAGGGATGCAGGCGGGAGTAAAATGCCGGGGCTACTAAAAATTTGGATCTACCGATTGAAGCAGAGCAGGAGTAACATACATCACACACGGTCCACACATACTAATTGTGTGCTATCAAACAGAAAAGCATCTAGGCAGGTAGATATTTTCGAGATTGCGAGGGAGTAGATATTTTGGGAGGAGAAGGGAAGCCTCATGGAGCTCAATCTACTGTGATCACGTGGGTGACAGGGGCATGGGCGCGGCACATGGGTAGTCCTAGGGAACCGTGTCTATTTTGTACCCGACCATAGATGGGTGCTGCGTCCGACTCGTCTGTTGTTTATAAATTTGGCAAAAAAATGCGGGAAAGGGTCGCAACACCAACACGCTTGCATGTGGACCAAATATATGTATGTAAAGGGTGGTTTGATGTTCAAATACCCAATGCACAGCTTTGATGTGGCACCTATCGCACAAAGCGCACATTATTATTGCTAGCCCCCCCCCCCCCCGAGACACACACACACTTCGTGTTGGCAGGGGGTCGTAGCTATGAATGCATGCCCCCAAATAGCTAGGTCTGACATCTCACCCTACCGTAACACAAAACTGAAAGGAGTACATCATGGTCACCGCTCCCCTTTGCTTCTGATCAAATGTGGATCGTGTGTGGCCCCACAGATGTGTTCTTCTGGCGTTAGATGGGTGAGACCACATACAAACCACACCTGCGGGTGGCCCGATGTGTGTGTGTGTGTGTGTGTGTGTGTGAAAATGATGTGGTGTGTGATATTTACATAACCAAATCGCTAATTTGATGTGGCACATGTGCATCGCAAATTAGCCGGATATCCCTGACCCCACGGAGGTTCATCTAGTGCAAAGTAGTACTGTGCCCCCGACACACACTTCACTACAAAAAAAGACACATCTGTGACATTTTGGGCCAAACGATTTTTTCTGTCATGCTTATGACACTTCTATGACGATAATTGTGACAAGACCCGGTATAATCATAGATGTGGTGGGCTCCTACTTCTATGACAAAAAATCATGACAGTAAATGGGCTTTTCGTCCTGGGTGGGCCGGAGACACGGCTGCATGACATTCTTTGGGCCGTCCATGACGGCAAAAACCGTGGTAGAAGCGAGGGCGAGGAAAATATCGAGGGAATTCCCAGTTACGGTGGGTGGTCGGGGGCCGAGCGATGCTGGTTTCTCCCGTACGTACACGCATGTGTGTGAGTTGTTGCTGTCTAACCAAAGCTGAGCAAGGCGTTGGGCTCTAATTGAACCCGAGCGATTGCACTGTAGGCTACGCATTACTGAACCCGAGCGATCGATCGATCCCTTGCTGTTAACTGAACCCAAGTTATTCCTTCGCTACTGCTGCTAACTGAAGCCGATCGATGCTGCCTCTGGATGAACAATGAGCGTTGTTGGGGGGGGGGGGGGGTTGGATGAACAGTTCCCGGTGGGGGTTTGGATGAACAGGACCCCGTGGTAGTAGAGGTCGTTGCCGCTAGATGAATAGGACCCCGATCGAGCCGGTTGGGGGGTGAATGAACAGGACCCCGTGGAGGGCTGGATGAACAGGACGACCCTATGGAGGGCTGGTTGAACAGTAGCCGGTGGAGGGCTAGAAGAACAGTAGCCCGTGGAGGGGTGGTTGAACAGGACCCTATGGAGAGGGCTGGTTGAAATTAGCCGGTGGAGGAGCGTGCGGTGGAGGCTGGATGAGCAAGAGCCCATGGATGAACAGTCACAGGTGGAGGCTGGAGGAGGTCAATGGTGGATGAACAGTAGCCCGTGGAGGCTGGAGGATGTCGACGGTGGAGATGAACAGTATCCCGTGGAGTCCTGTTTTCAGGTACGCCACACCCCTCCCGATGAACAGGATCGCTGTTTCGACCGTAGCGCTCCAACACAAGTCTGTTTCCTCCGTTTTGCGGTACGCCACACCATTCCTAATCAACAGGACCTCATTTCGACCAAGAGAAGTCTGTTTCCTCTATTTTGCGGTACGTGAGACCCCTCTCAATGAATAGGATCCCGTTTCGACCGTGTCCGGTCGAACACAAGGCCGTTTCCTCTGTTCTGCGATACGCCAGGCCTTGTTTCCGTCGGCTGTTCCGTCCAAGCCGGTTGGCTCCCGATGAGCAGCACGCGTTCCATTGCCTCCCGATGAACACGACACATTCCGTTGCCTACACATGAACATGATGATGACGTAGTTTCTCTGTTCTGACCCAGCCATGTACACGAGCCCTGGCCGTATGTATGCGCGAGTAGGCGTTCGAGACCCCGCACGTATGTACGTACGTGGCCATATTTACTTTCTTGCACCCTGGCCCCTGTACGTACGTGTACATGCTACGTGCGCACCTCTACTACGAAACATGCGCGCCTCTACTGCGACACATGCCCTTCCTTACATGGCCACGGTTCATAGCTGCAACCTGCAGACAGACTGATCGGCCAGTATGTACGTACACGTTCGCGACCAGAATGACAACGCTACATACGCTTCGACCAGGTGGGTCCCGACTGTCAGGCACTTCCTTGCATGCGAAGATGTAGCTGGTGGGTCCCAAGAGTCAAGGGGCGGATCATTTTTTCGTGAAATACGGTGGACCGTCCGATGGGTCCCTGCTGTCGAGTGGAGGAATCATTATTTTCCGCGTAATAAGGAGGCACTTCCTTGCTGCTACTGTGGACCCAGCTGTCAGCCTCTCCATGTACAGTACTCTTTTGATGGAAGTCGTTCCTTAACCATGTTGACCACACCGCGCCAAGAGCACCAGGGCGGTGGACGACGACGAGGCCTAGGAAGGGGAAGATGCGGCAGTGGATGCCCACGCGGAGGGAAGTACGTGGGTTGACTGCTTCGGCTGTGGTGTGAGGCTGCCGTCGCCGGAGAATAACAGGAGGTGTGGGTGAGTATAGAGGGATGGCATGGCCAGTGGTGGCAGCACAGCCGGCCACGGGAGGCGGGAGCATGCGGCACGGCCGACACTTGTTTGGGCGGCTGGAGCAAGATGACCAGAGGTTGAAGAAGCACTATGGCCGTTGGATGGACATCGTACGGTCACTGGAGCTAGAATCGTTCATATTGACTAAGTTGACAAAGCCCTCCATCCGTGTCAACTTAGTAGGCCCACAAGTCAGCCTCCCACAATGGTGGGTCCCAGCTAGCAGGGGGAGTATTCATTTTTTTTGTGCGTAATAAGGAGGCACTTCCTTGTGTGCAAAGATATAGCTGGTGGGCGCGAGCTATCAGCGGGAGTATTCCATTCTTTTTGGCGTAATAAGGAGGTACTTGCTTGCATGCGGCCATGGACCATGTGGGTCCCAATGTCAGCCACTCCATGTACATCCCTCTTCCGATGTTGTTGTTTGTTGACAATGTTGACCACGCCGTGCCGAGAACACCAGCGCGATGGACGACGGCGTGACCCAGGAAGGGAATGACCCGGAGAAGGCGAAGCCACAACAGTGGAGGGGTGTGCGTGATTAGAGGGATGACCTGGCCAACGGTGGTAGTAGTAGGGAGCGGTGAGGCCCGCGCGGCAGCACAGCCAGCCACGAGAGGCGGGAGTAGGCGGTCCCGTCATCGCTGGATTTGGCGGCTGGAGCAAGAAGATCAGATATTGAAGAAACACGACGGCCATTGGATTGACATCCAATGGTTACGTCTGCTAGAATCGTTTGTTGATGTATATAATAAGTAAGAAAAATCTTGCATACGCATCAACTTAATAGGCCCACAAGTCAGACCCTTCCCTATTTTTTTAATAATTTATATATCGCTCATCGCAACTTCTGATGTAATTTATTGCAGTCTGTTTTTGTTGGCCAGGGCCAGGGTTAAAAATTTAAACGAAAATTCACATATTTCTGTGGGTTCCAAACTATTTTTAATACCTAAATGTCGAGCCAGATTTAAAGTACTTTGAAGATATATTTAAATTAGGTTAAAGCAGAGTGAAATAGGAATCTGAAAATGTGAAAAAATTCAGAAATTATAATGTAATTGCCAATTTGTCATCTGTTTTTATATTTACAACTCATTTCATATTACTTTCAAGATTTGTTGGCATACTGGAAGAGTTGCAGCCCATCAGTGCGTAGAAAAATAAGTAGGCCTGGATTGGGTATTCTTCAGAAAAAATAAACTGGGCTTATTTTTACAAAGAAAAAATAGCTGTGTTGGTCATATGGTGAACATAAAATATAAGCCTGGACTAGACGGGCCACAGCCCAGTTGAAACCCTGCTCCGTCTCAACAATAACAAAAAAATACTGCTTGAGCAGCTATGTCCCAGGTGTCAGCCGATCTTGTGATGTTCTCTTGTCTATTGACTATATACGCTGACAATGTTGTCGGTCCCAGATGTCAGGAAACCACTAGGAGGAAGCATTTCCTTTTTCCATACGCTGACAATGGAGTATATATATAACAAAAAATGACGAACTTCCTTGCGTCCGGCCATGGACATGGTGGGCCCCTACTGTCATCCTCTCCACGTACAGTCCTCTGCCGATTCCTGTTATTTGTTGACCATGTTGACAACGCGAGAGGGTGGCGCCTCGGCGGGCGCACCAAAGCGCGCGGAGGACGAAGGCGAGGCCTCGGACGTCGGTGTTAACGATTTAGGAGACGGTGGGACGGCGACGCGTGCACTGAGGCGCAGCCAGTCGTGGGAGGCAGAAGCAGGCGGCCCTACCGGTGCTGGTTTGGTTTTGGCGGCTGGAGGTAGACAGGACTGAAGAAACACGACAGACTATAAAAGTAGCAGGAGTACTTAAAAACCTTAACTGAAACCAGCAGGGGCACTTAACAACCATAACTGAAAGTAGTATGAGTACTTATACAGGTTCAACCATACAAAACACGCCTCGAACAGTGCTACTTTGCCTACAGTTAACCAAGGGTGAGGCCACCAAGTCCCAGGACAAGGCCCAGGCGCCACCCCGCGTATCGAAAACCTCTGAAAACGGCTTCATCTCGCAATGTGGTCAATAAACAGTATATTCGCTTTAGAGACATGGAAATGCAGGAACATAATCTTTTGTCCTATTCTCCAAGATGGACGGGCCATCATTATTTGAGACCACCCATGAATAAGTATCTTTTCACCTCCAAGGGGAATGGAGTAGGTCGACATAAACATCATGTTGTGACCAAGCGCAAGTCTGACCCAACCATGGTCAGGCATCTCTATAGGAACAATAGAACTGGGTAGTTTCTGTTTCAAGAAGATCACAACTGTAAACCTCTGTATAAGCAGGAGTTTATGAACAACATATATAATAGAAAACAGCTCGTACCATAAGTTTCTCGACACAGTTGGACCTGCTCAATGAGTACAACAGTGACACACATATCCCATGTGGCCTTCCACCATTGAAATACCCCATAAGGACCTCAAGACGATCAATAAAGTGTAGGAACTTGTGGATGTCGTCCCAGTCAACTTTAGTGCCATCAGTTACAGCCGAGTTCTTACAGAATAACAAACGAGTAGCCTGCTTAACTCTGAAAAAACCTACACGTGCCACCAATTATAAGAAAATATTAGTTAGAAGTAGCATCTTCATGAGAGATTCGTTGCTACTTCTAAAGTTCAATTGTGATTAGTTAGACAGAATATGTGGATTAAGAAGTAATCAAGGCAACAAGCAAGAACCAGATACAAAACTAACATGGATGAACAATTGGAACGACGTCGGGTGGAAGATCACAGTGAAGATGAGACCAGGTTC
Organism: Triticum urartu; assembly: GCF_003073215.2. Lineage (NCBI taxonomy): Eukaryota > Viridiplantae > Streptophyta > Magnoliopsida > Poales > Poaceae > Triticum > Triticum urartu. The sequence continues at coordinate 484,094,681 of NC_053025.1, forward strand.
TACTATTTCCATCAACATTCGTGCACCAACTTTCAGTCCGTAAAACTTGAGAAAGTTTATCCAAGTTCGGCCATAAAAAAAGCAGTGATCTTCTTGGTTCATGAGCCCAACTCGGAACTTATATCCATGGCTTGTCTTCACTGTGACCATTAAACTGTTGTATTCTGTTATGGCAAGGACGAGCATCTTGAGTACATGTGTTCTGGCAGAGCAAGGAATGCACTACAGGGAAAATAATATGAGAAAACAATGTATTCCCTATCCAAATCTAGAAATAATTTCCTCCTTCACGTTAGTGTTGACCATGGTACTAGTACCTTTTATCCAAATATAGAAATCCAAATTTCCAAATTAGTCGACAACATGTTGAAAAAACCCCACCCTCCCGGATAGAAAAGAGGATTCTAGGAACATACTATGCGCATTTTAAAATCTTGTGTTAGGATAAGAAGGAACAAGTGTGGTGTCTCGCCGAGGGCACAGAAACCTGTAGGGTCCTCGCACTTTGGGCACTGCAAATGAAACACACTAGATTCAGTAGGAAGAAAAATGCATCAACAACGGCAGCTGCCATCCTAGGATTACCCGCGACCAAGGGACTTGGATTTATCGGGGATGGATGAAGAATTCGTACCAGGTTCTCCATGAGAAAACCCTATGCAATCGCCGAGCGGGGGGTTTTATCTGAATAAGCAGACGAGGGAGAAGGCCCAGCAAAATATTGCCGCTTTGTCCGCCCAGCTTACTGCTAAAGCTGGAAAGGTGGGGGGTTTTCGATTTGACGACTCATTGGGCATTACTACGGCGCTACGACCGGGGTGTGTCTACGGTACAGTTGTGCACTCTAATTTGGTGCATATGGCATATGGACCCCGTTGCCGGATGCCCCACATATCAGCGAAAGGAAGTAGAAAGACAGGAGTAACTAGTTACACATAAATATATTTTTGACAGAGAGATAGTCCCTCTGTAAAGAAATATAAAATCTCTTATATCACAACTTTATACATAAGAAAAATTAAGGGGAATATACATAACATATATAATTATAAAAACAGTGTTTTTTTAACAAAGTATAGACGAGTTGGTGATGATTGTGTGCCTGCCATACTGCAATATAGGCCGTCCGATTTATATCTGACGAATAGGAAGGAAACTATGGCAATTTTGCAAAAAGGCACCCACACACCTCTTCACATTTGCAAATAAGGCCTTCCCTCATTCATCCTTTTCTCTCACAAGATAAAATACTCATACAAATGCATCTTGATGTTACGTGCAATGCATGGGCATTGTGGGGGTTCAGCTGAGAATATAATACTCAGACAGGCCCACAGTTCTGGACTTTGGGCCACAGGCCGGTGGGCCTGCATGTTTGGGGGGCCATGTGTTCTACCTCAACGCTTTTCATATTGCAAGCGATCAGTACCACGCTGGTTTTAGATGCTGTCGCAAGGCGAATACACAAAATTGAATAAAGCACGACAGTTGTTAGAATGAAATCGAACAACAGTTCCTAACTAGCAATCAGAGTTGCGATTCTATCAACGATATACCATGTGATAAATAATACTGTCATACTACTTATACACACAGGACACTTGTTTCACCATGCCAGATTTTTACACCAAAATCTCTCGGAGGATAGATCAGTTCGGTAGTTGTGTGCTGCTACTGAAGAATTTCGAAGTTGATTTGGACCAGCTCTCCTTGCCGAGAAAGTTCGATTTTAAAATCATCCCCTACTGCAAGATATTATTTAGATTTGAACATTGACCATCCGTTAGCATCAATCATCATGCGACCATCCTTTGTACTTACGGTATATTGAGGAGGTTTATTCACACCAAGGTTGCTCATGGTAAGAGAAACTTGGCCACGGTCGCCCAGATTGTTGAACGACTCCCTCGTTGCTCTAGGAATTCTCTATTTGCAAAGAAGAAGACATACACAAACAGTTAGATCAACACGGTGAATCATGTGAAACAACATGGAAAGAAAAAAGAATGCTTGGGCGGCCAATGCTTACCAAGAAGGTGGACATGTCGGTTTTTGTAAGGACTTGGGTATATGAAGTGCGAACTACAGCCCAGTCTATTGCCGGTGCAACTGCTGGTTCCAGTGCCGCTGCATGGGCCGGAGCAGATGCAAGTGCAAGTGTTGGTGCAGGTGCAGGTGCTGAAGCCGTTGCTCGTGCCCGTGCCAATGCGCCTGGTAGTGTTGCTACTACTGCCGAAGATGGTGCTCCTTATAGAGCTGGTGCCGGTGTCGGAGCAGGTGCCGGTGTCGATGCCCGATCCTCTGGTAGGTTAGCCTGATCCGCTGACGAGGTCGGTGCCCAATCCTCAGCTGGATCAGACTGAGTTGCTGCCGTTGTCAGCGTTGGAGCAACTTTCGGTGCTCGATCCATTGCTGAAGGTGGTACCAATGTGCGAGACAACGACGATCGTGTCTGGTCTGCTATGATCAGCTTTCTAACTTGACTAGGCTCCGTGACCGTGATCCAGTCTTTTTCTCCATTTATTTTAAACGCGAGAAGGACTAATTGTGGCATGTTTGTTAAACCAAACTACTCAGACAACAGACTAATCCAAATTTTTTCCAGTAATATAAGTGATGGACAGTGCCTTCGTTACTGACACGACATAAGAAGTGAACCTACAAAAATATCCATCGGAGAGCAAACCAAATGGCTTATTCTGTGATGAATGTCACTTGGCAAAACCTACATCGTAAAGTTGCAGCAAAAGAAAGAAAACATGACATCAAATCAATAAGATTTAGACAGTAAGTCAATAAGATTTACATGATGTGACACGAGTGAATCCTTACCAGGAAATCACTATGTTTCAGTACTAAACAGAAGATTGATCATCCAACTACGCATGGCATGCAGGGCCCCCGCCTACTCCCACAAGCAGGACAGTCCAAAGGTCGTGACAAATCGTATGAGCCAAACATCCATGGGACTGGAAATCCTGGTGGGTGCGATAAACCCTGCAGTGCATATAGATATTGGAGTGTAACCATAATTGATAAACTGTCCTCACAAAAAAGATGATCAGGATACTTCAAAATATACGGACTGAATTGAGTGGACAGACATTAACATAGATTGTTCTCAGGACTCACCACACACCAAAAGTGGCAGTACTAAACAATACAGGGTTCACAAACACAAATCAAGTACTGAACAATAGTACTTACTACAGACAAGCAAAGTTGCACTAATTAAACTCTGCAGACTATTTCTTGCCACCGACCTAAGGGATGAACCCCGCATAACTGACTAGGCCATGGACTTCGTGAGAGATGTCTACCTGCACCATCACCATCTCGTCAACCTTGGAGAACCTAACAGAGTGGTCTTTCTACTCATAAACATGACGATGAAGACATGCCACATCAGATTTGTCGGGAAGCTTTACAAGAACCCCACCCTTCGTAATCAAAGGCACATCCAGGAAATTCTTGTGGTGAAGTCCAACCTCGAGAACACGCCTGACAACAATGCTATAGGAAAACACTAGTTCAGGACACGTGGCGACAAGGACACAACAGCTGGATAGTTTAGCAGTAGAACTCATCCTCAGGTCTTCCAGCTCACACGACATGACTTTGAGAACTTCATCTCCACCGCGGACCTGGTTCTAATTCAAATAGAAACCAGATATTTTATTACTACCTTCGTTCAGAAATATAAGATGATTTTCGATATTTTAGTCCATATATGACTACATATATGCACAGAAATGAGTGAACAAAGACATTAGAACATGTCTTCAAAGGCATGAGAGCAGAGGGATTACTTGCAATATCCATAACACAAGTTACTGAGGCAAATATACCCTCTTCAAAGGTAGCATTGATATTCATAAAGTAGTTGAAAGTAATCTATAAGAAATCGGTGTCAACCTCTCGCATGTTTGGGTCAAAAGAGGAATTTAGAACCGTCATTTGGCACACAAAAATCACATGCAAGATCACCCAGAAAGTTGTACTACTAGTACTAGTACTGCGTGTTAGATGAAAAAACACGATCAAGATCGATAAAAAGATCGTCAAGAAGAGATATTACCTGGACTTGCTTAATGAGGGATCCCAGAGAGGGGGGCTTAGACATGTGTTTGGCTTTGAGCTTGTCCGCGGTAGTCTCGGTGGGGTGCTTGCGCTTCTTCGTACCATGAGCCTTGACGGTTTTGGTCAGAGCCATAGACATCACTTCGGTCGGTGCTCCAGCGTCCATCAAGAAACTATCAAATAGAAATAAAAGAAAAGAAACCATAATCGCAAACCCAAAAGAAGAACAGAGAGGGAGTTATAGGATCAGTCTCGGGGTTGCAAGACCAGGCCTTGGCCAGAATCAACACCATTGATGTGCTCACCTTTACTTATTTGGGAGAGAAGAACAAAGGGAGAAGCAGGTCGGTGGTTTTCTTGAAGAAATGAGGAACAAGACGAGGGAGAAGTGAGTGGGGGTTTTATTCAAGAGACGAAGTTGAGAGAGAAGAGTGAGATGATGGTTGCTTCGTCCGTCCAACTTACTGCTAGAAAGGAGGGGGTTTTGTGATTTGACGGCTCATTGGGCATTACTGCGGCACTTCGATCGGGGTAGTCTACCATGCAGTTGGGCACTCTACTACGGAGTAATTTAGTGCATGGCTGGTGGACCCCGATGTTGGCCTATCCCACACATCGGCAAAAGTGAGTAGAAAGGTTCCCGACAGCCGTCGAGGAGGATCCGCACGGTAGAGCATGTCCACTGTTTTTCTGAAGAAAAGAGATTACAACAAGCATTTCCACTCTTATGACGGAGGAGTGCGAAACACGGTAGCCACTTGAACATACACAGTGCTCCTACTACTAGGCATGTGCAGTGGTTCATACGTCAGTACTACATAATCTTGTTGCTAGTGTAGTAAGATATGACGATAACAAATAATGTTGTGCGCATGTCAACTATATGAACAGTAATGTAACATAGTACCTCTTTTTCGACTGTCTGGTCGAGAATGAACGGTGAGATCGATGTCAACAGAACTAGGTCTACAGCGCACGGAGAGTATGGTGCTACAGTACTCCATGAAACATGAACCATATGAAGCACGAATCAGTGTTAGGCAGGGTGTATGAAGGGTGCACGGGATGGGAGCAAATGTTCCCTTCTCGACCAACTTTTGGGTGTTTGGCAGAGTGCATGAAGGGTGCATGAGTCCACACTAGTAGGTTAAGACAAATACACGAAGAGAGAACAACTATATTGAGATGAGAATGCAACCAAACACACCCACACGCTTTGTGCTACAGTGACCAATCTGCACCGTCTGAGTTTGATCTGACAGTCATGTTGTGTTGAGACATGGACATGCCCATGCAGAGGACACCTAAACACCACCGAAGTCCCTCTGCTTCTCGAGGCGCACGACATTGGTGATGCGGGGTGCAACCGCCCGCAGAGCCCGCTCCCGGTCGACGGGAGCCAGCTCGTCAAAGACGACGTCCAATGGCACGAATGGATTCTGTTGGGGAACACAGTATTTCAAAACATTTCCTATGATCATGCAAGACCTATATAGGATATGCATAGCAATGAGAGAGGAGAGTATGTCTACGTACCCTCGTAGACCGAAAGCTGAAGCGTTGAGTAACGCGGTTGATGTAGTCGAACGTCTTCACGATCCAATCGATCAAGTACCGAACGCATGTCACCTCCGCGAACTGCACACGTCCAGCTCGGTGACGTCCCTCGAACTCTAGATCCAGCTTAGGCCGAGGGAGAGTTTCGTCAGCACGAAGGCGTGTTGACAGTGATGATGAAGTTACCCACGCAGGGCTTCGCCTAAGCACTACGACAATATGATCGAGGAGTGTGTCTGTGGAGGGGGGCACCGCACATGGCTAAAACAATTATCAACTTGTGTGTCTATGGGGTGCCCCCTCCCCCAAATATAAAGGAGGGAAGGAGGGGCCTGGCCGGCCTCATGGTGCGCCCCCAAGGGCGGATCCCTACTCCTACTAGGAGTAGGTTTCACACTTTTCCTAGTCCTATTAGGAGGGGAGGAAGGGGAAGATGAGAAGAAGGAAAGCGGGCGGACCCCCTCCCAATTCGGATTGGGCTGGGGGGGAGCCCCCACCTCTTGGCCGCGTCCTCTCTCTTCCACTAAAGCCCATGTAGGCCCATTAAGCCCCCGGGGGGTTCCGGTAATCCCCCGGTACTCCGGTATATGCCCGAACTCATCCGAAACAATTCCGATGTCCAAACATAACCTTCCAATATATCAATCTTCATGTCTCGACCATTTCTACACTCCTCGTCATGTCCGCGATCACATCCGGGACTCTGAACTACCTTCGGTACATCAAATCACATAAACTCATAATACCGATCGTCATCGAACGTTAAGCGTGCGGACCCTATGGGTTCGAGAACAATGTAGACATGATCGAGACTCATCTCCGGTCAATCAGCAATAGCAGAACCTGGATGTTCCTAATGGTTCCTACATATTCTATGAAGATCTTTATCGGTCAAACCGCATAACAACATATGTTTGTTCCCTTTGTCATCAGTATGTTACTTACCCGAGATTCGATCGTCGGTATCATTATACCTAGTTCAATCTCGTTACCCGCAAGTCTCTTTACTCGTTCTGTAATTCAACATCCCGCAACTAACTCATCAGTCACATTGCTTTCAAGGCTTATAATGATGTGCATTACCGAGAGGGCCCAGAGATACCTCTCCGACAATCGGAGTGACAAATCCTAATCTTGATCTATGCCAACTCTACAAACACCATCTGAGACACCTGTAGAGCATCTTTATAATCAACCAGTTACGTTGTGACGTTTGATAGCACACTAAGTGTTCCTCCGGTATTCGGGAGTTGCATAATCTCATAGTCATAGGAATATGTATAAGTTATGTAGAAATCAATAGCAATAAACTAAAAAATTATAGTGCTTAAGCTAACAGATGGGTCAAGTCAATCACATCATTCTCTAATGATGTGATCCCGTTCATCAAATGATAACTCGTGTCTATGGTTTGGAAACTTAACCATCTTTGATTAGCGAGCTAGTCAATGTAGAGGCATACTAGTGACACTTTGTTTGTCTATGTATTCACACATGTACTAATTTTCCGGTTAATACCATTGTAGCATGAATAATAAACATTTATCATGATATAAGGAAATATAAATAACAACTTTATTATTGCCGCTAGGGCATATTTCCTTCAGATTCTGGTGACGGAGTCCTGAGAGGATTCGCCCAATAACGGCGACGGCATCCCGCAACCCGTCCTTGTCCAGCTCCGCCCCCACCAACGTGCGGAGACGGCTCAGATCCACGGAGATATAGGTGAAGAAGGAGACCAGGCCAGGAAACCGCATCTCGTTGAAGTCGATGGGGTGGTCGAACGGGTTTAGCCCGACGGCCGGCATGGTCGCGCTGGCACGATGGTAGGCATCACGCAGCCGCAACACGTGCGTGACAACTTGGTCCACCAAGTGGCTGAGGCGATCCTAGACCTCGTCATGATCGGCCCACTCGCGCTCCAGCCGGCTCCCCTGACGGCCCATCATATCTCCCGCTTTCTGCAGCAACGTCACTGACGCCTCGAGCATCTTTATGGTGTACGCCTGCCGCTTTTGAAGCTTCGTGAACTCCCACACATAACGCAGGAGGATGGCACTCCTCTCCTCCTTGAGCTCACAAAGCTCCACGTCCTTGGTCCTGAGCTCCGCATCCTTGGCCTGGAGCTCCTGTGTCAGGTGCATCACCTCAGACTCTGTGATCTGCTGCGCCGCCATGGCACCAGGTAGAAGCAATGGGGAGAGGAAGCAAAGGGGGTGAAACAGCTGAGGGAATGCAATCTACGGGAAGGCAGAGGGAGCCAGCCAAGGAGCGGGGTGAATCTTTTGGTTTTCACCATGGGAAAACACCAGTCGACGACTTTTCATATCTGCGAGCAGTGGGATTTACAGGCGGAGTCATCGTGACTAAATTGCTGCAGCGACTACTCTTGTCAATGAAAAAATTAAAAATCCTGGCACACCTGTCGCACCCAAACACTAGAGCAACGCTGTGGTGAATATTTAAATTTACTTGCCGGCAAGGAGATGAAAAAAGGGGTGCAAAAACAAATGTGGCGGGGGCCTAGCTAATTGGTCGCACTAGCCCAACTAGCTAGCCACGGTGTTTCACTGATGTACTCAGCGGGAAAGGTGGTCTTTCGTGATTTGATGACTCATTTACTTGCTTCGGCACTACGACCGAGGAGGACCCAGAAAACATGCGGTAGGGCGTCCCACGTCTCGGCAAGGAAGAATATATGTGTGCACCACTCAGCAGGACCCCAAGACCGCACGGTAGGGTGTGCCACATCTTGGCACTGAGGAGAAATGTGTGTGTAAAAATATACCGTATCAGACGTAGTACCTATGGTTCAACCTCGGGACCCATCCAGTCGGTCGAAAACACCCCACTAGACACATAGCTTCATCATGCTAATGTGGCATGGAGGATAGGTGTGGTTAGCTCCGTCTGGACCAGCCACAACGTCTCTTGTGCTAGGCGATTCTTCTATTTTCTAAGATTTTTGTTTAGTTATAATAACACCATGGCAAGCTAGCGCCACTCTTCATGTGTGCTCGTGCGTCTAAAGGAGAGGAGAGAGAGATCGTAGACATGGGATCCACCAGTAAGTGGGTCAACGGTCATGCACGTGTTGACAAGCTACTCCCTCTACTCTACTGAACGTAATACTGTATAAAATCTAGTTATGGGACAAAGCCAACAACCGTTGTTGTTTCAGGCTATCGACTTACGCTTTGTAGTCCAGGTTACCAGTTCAAATCTCGTCTTTCAGATTTGTTAGTTTTAGGTCCAAGTTTGATCAATGACAAGTGGGACCCCATGTGTTGTTCCGATATTCTAGTGTAGGATGGTTTTTTTTAACAAATACTTTGCGCGGTTAGACAAGTAACGGCACGAGTTACGCGTATTTTGCAAGTTTACGAACAAAAATGACAGCAGCATAGAATATCACATCCACCCCGCAGCTTAGATGCTATGGTGATACGAGTTTTTTCATCGTTGGAACTGAGATCCAATGGCTTGGGAGTAGTCTTTGTAATTATGCGCAATTTCCAAACTCTCCAAGGCTTTTTTGCAAATAAAACATTCAGGCCTCGTGTGTGCCGCTCCATCTTGGATCCAACGGCTCCCCATTGCTCATATTGGGTGCTCCCCGTAGCTTAATTAGACGCTATGGTGATACGAGCATCTAGGTTGTATGATCTGTGATCAGATGCCACATGCGTAGTACTTCTACTTTCTGCGCAATTACCAAACTCTCTCAAGCGTATATGTTGGGTAACATAGTAATTTCAAAAAAATTCCTATGCACACGCAAGATCCATCTAGGTGATGCATAGCAACGTGAGGGGAGAATGTTGTCCACTAATACGTCTCCAACGTATCTATAATTTTTGATTGCTCCATGCTATATTATCTACTGTTTTGAACATTCTTGGGCTTTATTATCCACTTTTATATTATTTTTGGGACTAACCTATTAACCGGAGGCCCATCCAAGAATTGTTGTTTTTGCCTATTTTATGGTTTCGAAGAAAAGGAATATCAAACGGAGTCCAAACGGAATGAAACCTTCGGGAACGTGATTTTCTCAACGAACAAGACCCAGGAGACTTGGACCCTACGTCAAGACACAAAAGAGGAGGCCACGAGGTAGGGGGGCGCGCCTACCCCCCAGGCGCCCTCCACCCTCGTGGGCCCCCTATTGCTCCACCGACGTACTTCTTCCTCCTATATATACCTACGTACCCCCAAACGATCAGATAGGAGCCAAAGCCCTAATTCCACCGTCGTAACTTTCTGTATCCATGAGATCCCGTCTTGGGGCCTGTTCCGGAGCTCCGCCGGAGGGGGCATCGATCACGGAGGGCTTCTACATCAACACCATAGCCCCTCCGATGAAGTGTGAGTAGTTCACCTCAGACCTATGGGTCCATGGTTAGTAGCTAGATGGCTTCTTCTCTCATTTTGGATCTCAATACAATGTTCTCCCCCTCTCTTGTGGAGAATTATTCGATGTAATCTTCTTTTTGTGGTGTGTTTGTTGAGAATGATGAATTGTGGGTTTATGATCAAGTCTATCTATGAACAATATTTGAATCTTCTCTGAATTCTTTTATGTATGATTGGTTATCTTTGCAAGTCTCTTCGAATTATCAGTTTGGTTTGGCCTACTAGATTGATCTTTCTTGCAATGGGAGAAGTTCTTAGCTTTGGGTTCAATCTTGCGGTGTCCTTTCCCAGTGACAGTAGGGGCAGCAAGGCACGTATTGTATTGTTGCCATCGAGGATAACAAGATGGGGTTTTCATCATATTGCATGAGTTTATCCCTCTACATCATGTCATATTGCTTAAGGAGTTACTCTGTTTTCATTAACTTAATACTCTAAATGCATGATGGATAGCGGTCGATGAGTGGAGTAATAGTAGTAGATGCAGGCAGGAGTCGGTCTACTTGTCTCGGACGTGATGCCTATATACATGATCATACCTAGATATTCTCATAACTATGCTTAGTTTTGTCAATTGATCAACAGTAATTTGTTCACCCACCGTGGAATACTTATGCTCTCGAGAGAAGCCACTAGTGAAACCTATGGCCCTCAGGTCTATCTTCATCATATTAATCTCCCAATACTTAGTTATTTCCTTTGCTTTTACTTTGCTTTTATTTTACTTTGCATCTTTATGAAAAAAATATTATCTTATCATATCTATCAGATCTCACTCTCGTAAGTGACCGTGTAGGGATTGACAACCCCTTATCGCATTGGTTGCGAGAATTTATTTGTTTTGTGCAGGTACGAGGGACTGGCGCGTAGCCTCCTACTGGATTGATACCTTGGTTCTCAAAAACTGAGGGAAATACTTATGCTACTTTGCTGCATCATCCCTTCCTCTTCAGGGAAAACCAATGCAGTACTCAAGAGGTAGCAACAAGGATTTCTGCCGTCGTTGCTGGGGAATATTAAATGAGTTTTAATGATCTATCTTATTACTATGGCAATACCTAGATCTATCCTTGCTTGTTATGCCTAGCTAGGGGCATTAAACGATAGCGCTTGTTGGGAGGCAACCCAATTTTATTTTTATTCCTTGCTTTTTGATCCTGGTTAGTAATAAATAATTTATGTAGCCTCTGTTTTGGTTGTGTTTTTTGTGCTTAATTAGTGTTTGTGCCAAGTAGAACCGTTGGGAAGACTTGGGGAAAGTCTTGTTCACTTGCTGTAAAAAACAGAAACATTAGCGCTCACGAGAACTGCTGCCATTTATATTTGGAAAGTGATATTTAGTTAATTATTTTTGCACATGATTAAAATATAAGTTACTCACGTTCAGCAATATATTTTAGAATTTTTGGGGTTACAGATCTTGCGCTAGCTACAGATTACTACAGACTGTTCTGTTTTTGACAGATTCTGTTTTTCGTGTGTTGTTTGCTGATTTTGATGAATCTATGGCTAGTAAAATAGTTTATAAACCATATAGAAGTTGGGATAAAGTAGGTTTAACACCAATATAAATAAAGAATGAGTTCATTACAGTACCTTGAAGTGGTCTTTTGTTTTCTTTCGCTAACGGAGCTCACGAGATTTTCTACTTTGAGTTTTGTGTTGTGAAGTTTTCAAGTTTTGGGTAAAAGATTTGATGGAGGAACAAGGAGTGGAAAGAGCCTAAGCTTGGGGATGCCCATGGCACCCCGAAGATAATATAAGGACACCTAAAAGCCAAATCTTGGGGATGCCCTGGAAGGCATCCCCTCTTTCGTCTACTTCTATCGGTAACTTTACTTGGAACTATATTTTTATTCGCCACATGATATGTGTTTTGCTTGGAGCGTCTTGTATGATTTGAGTCTTTACTTTTTAGTTTACCACAATCATCCTGGCTGTACACACCTTTTGAGAGAGGCATACATGATTTGGAATATGTTAGAATACTCTATGTGCTTCGCTTATATCTTTTGAGTTATATAGTTTTGCTCTAGTACTTCACTTATATCTTTTAGAGCACGGTGGTGGATTTGTTTTATAGAAACTATTGATCTCTCATGCTTCACTTAGATTATTTTGAGAGTCTTAAATAGCATGGTAATTTTATTAAAATCCTAATATGCTAGGTATTCAAGATTAGTAAAATTTTCATATAAGTGTTTTGAATACTAAGAAAAGTTTGATGCTTGATGATTGTTTTGAGATATGGAGGTAATAATATCAAAGTCGTGCTAGTTGAGTGGTTGTGAAATTGAGAAATTCTTGTGTTGGAGTTTGCAAGTCCCGTAGCATGCACGTATGGTAAACGTTATGTAACAAATTTGGAACATGAGGTGTTATTTGATTGTCCTACTTATGAGTGGCGGTCGGGGACGAGCGATGGTCTTTTCCTACCAATCTATCCCCCTAGGAGCATGCGCGTAGTGCCGAGGTTTTTGATGACTTGTAGATTTTTTCAATAAGTGTGTGAGTTCTTTATGACTAATGTTGAGTCCATGTATTATACACACTCTCACCCTTCCATCCTTGCTAGCCTCTTCGGTACCATGCATTGCCCTTTCTCACATTGAGAGTTAGCGCAAACTTCGCCGGTGCATCCAAACCCCATGATATGATACACTCTTCCACACATAAACCTCCTTATATCGTCCTCAAAACAGCCACCATACCTACCTATCTTGGCATTTCCATAGCCATTCCGAGATATATTGCCATGCAACCTTCCACCATTCCGTTTATCATGACACATTCATTATTGTCATATTGCTTAGCATGATCATGTAGTTGACATAGTATTTGTGGAAAAGCCACCATTCATAATTCTTTCATACATGTCAATCTTGGTCCATTGCATATCCCGGTACACCGCCGAAGGCATTCATATAGAGTCATCTTTTGTTCTAGTATCAAGTTGTAATCATTGAGTTGTAGATAAATAGAAGTGTGATGATCATCATTTTCTAGAGCATTGTCCCAAGTGAGGAATTATAAAAAAGGGGGAAAGAGAAAGGCTATAAAAAAGAGAAGGCCCAAAAAAATGAGAGAAAAAGAGAGAAGGGACAATGTTACTATCCTTTGCCACACTTGTGCTTAAAAGTAGCACCGTAATCTTCATGATAGAGAGTCTCTTGTTTTGTCACTTTCATATACTAGTGGGAATTTTCATTATAGAACTTGACTTGTATATTCCAACAATGGGCCTCCTCAAGTGCCCTAGGTCTTCGTGAGCAAGCAAGTTGGATGCACAACCACTTAGTTTCTTTTGTTGAGCTTTCATACATTTATAGCTCTAGTGCATCCGTTGCATGGCAATCCCTACTCCTTGCATTAACATCAATCGGTGGGCATCTCCATAGCCCATTGATTAGCCTCGTTGATGTGAGACTTTCCCCTTTTTTGTCTTCTCCACATAACCCCCCTCATTATATTCTATTCCACCCATAGTGCTATGTCCATGGCTCGCGCTCATATATTGCGTGAAAGTTTATAGGTTTGAGATTACTAAAGTATGAAACAATTGATTGGCTTGTCATCGGGGTTGTGCATGATGAGAGCATTCTTGTGTGACAAAAATGGATCATGACTAAACTATATGATTTTGTAGGGATGAACTTTCTTTGGCCATGCTGTTTTGAGAAGACATAATTGCTTAGTTAGTATGCTTGAAGTATTATTATTTTTATGTCAATATGAACTTTTGTCTTGAATCTTTTGGATCTGAATATTCATACCACAATTAAGAATAATTACATTAAAATTATGCCAAGTACCACTCCGCATCAAAAATTCTGTTTTTATCATTTACCTACTCGAGGACGAGCAGGAATTAAGCTTGGGGATGCTTGATACGTCACCAACGTATCTATAATTTTTGATTGCTCCATGCTATATTATCTACTGTTTTGGACATTATTGGGCTTTATTATCCACTTTTATATTACTAGCACATATGCCCGTGCGTTGCAACAGAAAAAATTGATGTTTTTTACAAGCATAATGTCCCACAGCATCGGATTCACTATGAAGAACATGCTGCAGCGCAACATCCTTCTACAAAATGAATATAAAAAATACGTTGTAATTTAGCCGTGTTCATATTTTCTTTGTCGGGCATAATCTCCCACTAATTCCATTTAAGTACAATCGCTTTTAGTGGAATTTAAGTATAATCCTTTCATTAATTAGCCACATCCATTTAAATATTCTATTTTAGTCCACAATCCTTCCTTTATTAGTTCATTCGCTTAATTAGCTCGCCCTAAACATGATGACTGCCACTCGTATATTTAGAGCGAGTTGGTTTAGTAAATGTGAAAGGCACACAGGTAGTTGGTTGTTACATCAAAGAGCTAAACAGGAGGTCCTTTGTTCAATTCCCACAATGTTGATTTATTTTGACCCAATTATTTTTGCGGTCTCTATGAAAGCCCATAAAAGGCCATCAACATACAAGTACCTGGTCCAAATCGCTTAGCGTGGGTAAACCAAAGGAAAAGGACTAAACCAAACCAAGAATACCTATTCCCTTTAATAGTAGGTATAGATTTTTGGGACTAACCTATTAACCAGAGGCCCTGCCCAGAATTGCTGTTTTTTTTGCCTATTTTAGGGTTTCGAAGAAAAGGAATATCAAAAGGAGTCCAAACGGAATGAAACCTTCGGGAACGTGATTTTCTCAACGAACAAGACCCAGGAGACTTGGACCCTACGTAAAGACACAAAAGAGGAGGCCACGAGGTAGGGGGCGCGCCTACTCCCCCCCGGCACGCCCTCCACTCGTGGCCCCCCTGTTGCTCCACCGACGTACTCCTTCCTCCTATATATACCTACGTACCCCCAAACGATCATATACAGAGCCAAAACCCTAATTCCACCACCGTAACTTTTTGTATCCGCGAGATCCCATCTTGGGGCCTGTTCCGGAGCTCCGTCGGAGGGGGCATCGATCACGGAGGGCTTCTACATCAACACTATAACCCCTCCGATGAAGTGTGAGTAGTTCACCTCAGACCTACGGGTCCATAGTTAGTAGCTAGATGTCTTCTTCTCTCATTTTGGATCTCAATACAATGTTCTCCCCCTCTCTTGTGGAGAACTATTCGATGTAATCTTCTTTTTGTGGTGTGTTTGTTGAGACCGATGAATTGTGGGTTTATGATCAAGTCCATCTATGAACAATATTTGAATCTTCTCTGAATTCTTTTATGTATGATTGGTTATCTTTGCAAGTCTCTTCGAATTATCAGTTTGGTTTGGCCTACATGATTGATCTTTCTTGCAATGGGAGAAGTGCTTAGCTTTGGGTTCAATATTGCGGTGTCCTTTCCCAATGACAGTAGGGGCAGCAAGGCACGTAGTGTATTGTTGCCATCGAGGATAACAAGATGGGGTTTTCATCATATTGCATGAGTTTATCCCTCTACATCATGTCATCTTGCTTAAGGCATTACTCTGTTTTCATTAACTTAATACTCTAGATGCATGCTGGATACCGGTCGATGAGTGGAGTAATAGTAGTAGATGCAGGCAGGAGTCGGTCTACTTGTCTCGGACGTGATGCCTATATACATGATCATACCTAGATATTCTCATAACTATTCTCAATTTTGTTAATTGCTCAACAGTAATTTGTTCACCCACCGTAGAATACTTATGCTCTCGAGAGAAGCCACTAGTGAAACCTATGGCCCCCGGGTCTATCTTCATCGTATTAATCTCCCAATACTTAGTTATTTCCTTTGCTTTTACATTGCTTTTATTTTACTTTGCATCTTTATCACAAAAATACCAAAAATATTATCTTATCATATCTATCAGATCTCACTCTCGTAAGTGGCCGTGTAGGGATTGACAACTCCTTATCGCGTTGGTTGCGAGGATTTATTTGTTTTGTGCAGGTACGAGGGACTGGCACGTAGTCTCCTACTGGATTGATACCTTGGTTCTCAAAAACTGAGGGAAATACTTACGCTACTTTACTACATCATCCCTTCCTCTTCGAGGAAAACCAACGTAGTGCTCAAGAGGTAGCATGCACGTACCCTCGTATACCGAAAGTGGAAGCGTTATGACAACACAGTTGATGTAGTCGTATGTCTTCACAATTTGACCGGTCCTAGTACCGAAAGTACGGCACCTCCGCGATCTGCGCACGTTCAGCTCGGTGACATCCCACGAACTCTAGATCCAGCTAAGTGTCGAGGGAGAGCTTCGTCAACATGACGGCGCGATGACGGTGATGATGAAGTTACCGATGCAGGGCTTCGCCTATGCTCTACAACGATATGACCGAGGTGGAAATCTATGGAGGGGGGCACCGCACACGGCTAAACAATCAACTTGTGTGTCTATGGTGTGCCCCCCTCCCCCGTATATAAAGGATGGGAGGCGGAGGCCGGCCGGCCCTAGAGGGCGCACCAAGGGGGGAGGAATCCTCCTCCTAGTAGGGGTAGGATTCCTCCTTTCCAAGTCCTACTAAGAGGGGGGGAGGAAGGAGAGGGGGGGGGAGAGGGAAAGAGGGGCCGCGCCCCCCTTCCCCTAGTTCAATTCGGACTACCTTAGGGGGAGGCACCTCCTGGCTGCTGCCCTCTCTCTCCCCTAAAGCCCACTAAGGGCCCACTAACTTCCCGTGGGGGGGGGGGGTCCGGTAACCCTCCGGCACTCCGGTTTTACCCGAAACCTCCCGGAACACTTCCGGTGTCCGAACATAGCCGTCCAATATATCAATCTTTATGTCTCGACCATTTTGAGACTCCTCGACATGTCCGTGATCACATCCGGGACTCCAAACTATCTTCGGTACATCAAAACACATAAATTCATAATACCGATCATCACTGAACGTTAAGCGTGCGGACCCTACGGGTTCGAGAACTATGTAGACATCACCGAGACTCCTCTCCGGTTAATAACCAATAGCGAAACCTAGATGCTCATATTGGTTCCTACATATTCTACGAAGATCTTTGTCGGTCAAACCGCATAACAACATACATTGTTCCCTTTGTCATCGGTATGTTACTTGCCCACGATTCGATTGTTGGTATCTCAATACCTAGTTCAATCTCGTTACCAGCAAGTCTCTTTACTCGTTCCGTAATGCAACATCCCGTAACTAACTCATTAGTCACATTGCTTGCAAGGCTTATAGTGATGTGCATTACCGAGATGGCCCAGAGATACCTCTCTGATACACAGAGTGACAAATCCTAATCTCGATCAATGCCAACAAAACAAACACCATCGGAGACACCTATACAGCATCTTTATTGTCACCCGGTTACGTTGTGATGTTTGATAGCACACTAAGTGTTCCTCCAGTATTTAGGAGTTGCATAATCTCATAGTCATAGGAACATGTATAAGTTATGGAGAAAGTAATAGATGTAAACTAAAATGATCAAAGTGCTAAGCTAATGGATGGGTCAAGTCAATCACATCATTCTCTAATGATGTGATCTCGTTTATCAAATGACAACTCTTTGTCCATGGATAGGAAACTTAACCATCTTTGATTAACGAGCTAGTCAAGTAGTGGGATACTAGTGACACTCTGTTTGTCTATGTATTCACACATGTACTAAGTTTCCGGTTAATACAATTCTAGCATGAATAATAAACATTTATCATGATATAAGGAAATATAATTAACAACTTTATTATTGCATCTAGGTCATATTTCCTTCAGTCTCCCAGTTGCATTGGAGTCAATAATCTAGATTACACTGTAATGATTCTAACACCCATGGAGTCTTGGTGCTGATCATGTTTTGCTCGTGAGAGAGGCATAGTCAACGTGTCTGCAACTTTCAGATCCGTATGTATCTTGCAAATCTCTATGTCTCCCTCCTAGACTTGATCGCAGATGGAACTGAAGCGTCTCTTGATGTGCTTGGTTCTCTTGTAAAATCTAGATTCCTTTGCCAAGGCAATTGCACCAGTATTGTCACAAAAGATTTTCATTGGACCCGATGCACTAGGTATGACACCTAGATCGGATATGAACTTCATCCAGACTCCTTCATTTGCTGCTTCCTAAGCAGCTATGTACTCCGCTTCACACGTAGATCCCGCCATGACGCTCTACTTGGAACTGCACCAACTGACAGCTCCACCATTCAATAAAAATATGTATCCGGTTTGTGACTTAGATTCATCCGAATCAGTGTCAAAGCTTGCATCGACGTAACCATTTACGACGAGCTCTTTATCACCTCCATAAACGAGAAACATATCCTTAGTCCTTTTTAGGTATATCAGGATGTTCTTGACCACTGTCCAGTGATCCACTCTTGGATTACTTTGGTACCTCCCTGCTAAACTAATAGCAAGTCACATATGAGGTCTGGTGCACAGCATTGCATACATGCACTACAAAAAAAAGACACATCCGTGACATTTTGGGCTGAACGAAAAAAAATCTGTCATACATATGACACTTCTATGACGATAATTGTGACAAAACCCGGTATCATCATAGATGTGGTGGGTTCCTACTTCTATGACAAAAAATCATGACAGAAAATGGGCCTTTTGTCCTGGGCGGGCTGGAAACGCAGCTGCACGAGATTCTTTGGGCCGTGCATGACGGAAAAAACCGTGGTAGTAGCGAGGGGGAGGAAAATTTCAGGGAGTTCCCGGTTACAGTGGGAGGTCGGGGGCCGAGCGATGCGCGTTTCTCTCATACACGTGCGCGCGTGTGTGCGAGGCGTTGTCTCTAACTGAACCCGAGCGAGGCGTTGGGCTCTAACTGAACCCGAGCGATTGCACTGCAGGCTACGCGTTACTGAACCCGAGGGATCGATCGATGGCTGTTAACTGAACCCGGTCGAGCGATTCCTTCGCTACTGCTGCTAACTGAAGCCGATCGATGCTGCCTCTGGATGAACAGTGAGCATTGCAGGGGGGGGGGTTGGATGAACAGCTCCCGGTGGGGGGGGATGAATAGGACCCCGTGGTGTTTCCTCTGGATGAACAGGACCCCGATCGATCGAGCCGGTTGGGGCTGGATGAACAGGACCCCGTGGAGGGCTGGATGAACAGGACAACCCTATGGAGGGCTGGTTGAACAGTAGCCGGTGGAGGGCTGGAAGAACAGTAGCCCGTGGAGGGGTGGTTGAACAGGACCCTATGGAGAGGGCTGGTTGAAATTAGCCGGTGGAGGAGCATGCGGTGGAGGCTGGATGAACAGGAGCCCGTGGATGAACAGTCGCAGGTGGAGGCTGGAGGAGGTCGACGGTGGATGAAGAGTAGCTCATGGAGGCTGGAGGGGGTCGACGGTGGAGATGAACAGTATCCCGTGGAGTCCCGTTTTGCGGTACGCCACACCCCTCCCGATGAACAGGACCCCTGTTTCGACCGTAGTGCTCCAACACAAGTCCGTTTCGTCCGTTTTGCGGTACGCCACACCCCTCCCGATCAACAGGACCCCCGTTTCGACCATAGGAGGTCTGTTTCCTCCGTTTCGCGGTACGC
This sequence comes from Triticum urartu, assembly GCF_003073215.2. NCBI lineage: Eukaryota > Viridiplantae > Streptophyta > Magnoliopsida > Poales > Poaceae > Triticum > Triticum urartu. The sequence continues at coordinate 484,114,253 of NC_053025.1, forward strand.
CAGACCCCTCCCGATCAACAGGACCCCGATCCGAACATAGGAGGTCCGTTTCCTCCATTGTGCGGTATGCCAGGCCTTGTTTCCATCGCCTGTTCCGTCCAAGACCTCCCGATGAACACGACCACGCATTTCGTTCCGACCCAGCCGGTTGGCTCCCACGCGTTCCGTTGCCTCCCGATGAACACGACGCATTCCGTTGCCTCCCCATGAACACGACGCATTTCGTTGCCTCCCCATGAACAAGACGCATTCCGTTGCCTCCCCATGAACACGACGACGACGTTGTTTCTCCATTCTGACCTAGCCATGTACACCAGCCCTTGCCGTACATATGCGTGAGTAGGCGTTCGAGACCCCGCCCGTATGTACACATACGTGGCCGTATTTTCTTTCTTGCACCCTGGCCGCTGTACGTACGTGTACATGCTACGTGCGTGCCTCCACTACGACATGTGCGCGCCTCTACTACGACACGTGTCCGCCTCTACATCGACCAGTATGTATGTACACGTTCGCGACCAGAATGACAACGCTACGTATGCTTCGACCAGGTGAGTCCCGACTGTCAGGCACTTCCTTGCCTGCGAAGATGTAGCTGGTGGGTCCCAGCAGTCAGGGGGCGAATCATTTTTTTGCCCAGATGCACTTCCTTGCGTGCGAAGATGTAGCTGGTGGGTCCTAGCAGTTAGGGGGAAATGTTTTTTTCATGAAATACAATGGCCCGTCCGGTGGGTCCCAGCTGTTAGGTGGAGGAATCATTATTTTCCGCGTAATAAGGAGGCACTTCCTTGCTGCGGCCCTGGACCCAGCTGTCAGCCTCTCCACGTACAGTCCACGTCCGATGGAAGTCGTTCCTTGACCACATTGACCACGCCGCGCCGAGAGCACCAGGGCGATGGACGACGGCGAGGCCTAGGAAGGGGACGACACGAAGGCAGGGAGGATTCGGCAGTTGTTTCCCAGGCGGAGGGGAGTACGACTGTACGAGGGTTTACTGGTTCGTCTGCCGTCGCCGGAGAATAACAGCAGGTGTCGGTGAGTAGAGGGATGGCTAGGCCAGCGATGGGAGTACGGTCGTGCGGTGAGGCCTGTGCGGCAGCACAGCCGGCCGCGAGGAGGAGGGGCAGGCAGTCCCGCCGATGCTTGTTTGAGCGGCTGGAGCAGGAAGAGCAGAGATTGAAGAAGCACGACGGCCGTTGGATGGACATCCAACAGTCAGTGCTTGTGCGTCAACCTTTTTTTAGGAAAGCCTCAAATATGTGGAAAACAGCATACAGCCCATCTGCCATTATTTCTAATAATTTACAGCCCATTTCCTAATTCTTAAGGTTTTTTCGGAGCCCATATTCTTTTTGTTAGCATTACAGCCCATATTGTGGCAACGGTTAAAAAATTATACGAAATTTTGCATATTTTGGTGCGGTCCGAACTGTTTTTAATTCCGAAATTTCGACTCACATTCAAACTGATTTTAAAAATAAATGTATATCAACATAAAATCCAACAAATTCTCCACGCATAAAAATTAATGTAATTTAAAATCTTGAAATTAAAAAAAGATATTTGAAACTAATTGCCGGTTTGATGTATTTTAAAAATGTACAACCCATTTCGCCGTACTGATGGGCCATTTTCTCGGCCAGCCGAATGAAAGCTCTCCTCGTCTTCAAAGATTTGCAGCGCAACAGGCCTGACAAAGCGACTTACTTGGCAAATCACAAAAAACTGGGCTTTGGCCATGGACCCAGCTGTCAGCCTCTCCACGTATAGTACTCTTCCGATGGAAGTCATTCCTTGACCACGTTGACCAGGCCGCACGAAGAGAACCACGTCGGTGGACGACGGCGAGGCCTAGGAAGGGGACGATGCGGCAGTGGAAGCCTGCGCGGAGAGGACTACGAGGGTTCACTGGTTCGGCTGCGGTGTGAGGCTGCCGTCGCCGCAGGGCCTGGCCAGCGGTGGGAATAGTAGGGGGCGGTGAGGCCTCTGCGGCAGCACAGCCGGCCACGGGAGGCAGGAGCATGCGGCACGACCGGTGCTGCTTTGGGCGGCTGGAGCAAGAAGACCAGAGGTTGAAGAAGCACTACGGCCGTTGGATGGACATCGTATGGTCACTGGAGCTAGAATCATTCATATTGACTAAGTTGACAAAGCCCTTCATCCCCATCAACTTAGAAGGCCCACAAGTCAGCCTCCCAGCAAGGTAGGTCCCAGCTAGCCGGGGGAGTATTCATTTTTTGTGCGTAATAAGGAGGCACTTCCGGTGGGTCCGAGCTGACAGCGGGGGGGGGGGGCGTTTTTTTCATGAAATACGGTGCCCCATCCGGTGGGTCCCAGCAGTCAGGGGAAAATATTTTTTTCGCAAAATACTGGTGGCCCGTCCGGTGGGTCCCCGCTGTCAGGTGGAGCAATAATTATTTTGCACGTAATAAGGAGGCACTTCCTTGCTGCGGCCATGGACCCAGCTGTCAGCCTCTCCATGTACAGTCCACGTCCAATGGAAGACGTTCCTTGACCATGTTGACCACGCCGCGCCGAGAGCACCAGGGCGGTGGACGACGGCGAGTCCAGGAAGGGGACGACGCGAAGCCAGGGAAGACGCGGTAGTGGATGCCCACGCGTAGAGGAGTACGAGGGTTCACCGGTTCGCTGCGGTGTGAGGCTGCCGTCGTCGCAGAATAACAGGGGGTGTGGGTGAGTAGAGGGATGGCCTGGCCAGCGGTGGGAGTAGTAGGGGCGGTGAGGCCTCTGCCGCATCGCAGCCGGCCACGGGAGGCAGGAGCACGAGGCATGACCGGTGCTGGTTTGGGCGGCTGGAGCAAGAAGACCAGAGGTTGAAGAAGCACTATGGCCGTTGGATGGACATCATACGGTCACTGGAGCTAGAATCGTGCATATTGACTAAGTTGACAAAGCCCTCCATCCCCGTCAACTTAGTAGGCCCACAAGTCAGCCTGCCACTAAGGTGGGTCCCAGCTAGCAGGGGGTATTCATTTTTTTGTGCGTAATAAGGAGGCACTCCCGGTGGGTCCGAGCTGACAGCAGGGGGAACGTTTTTTTTCATAAAATATGGTGGCCCGTCGGGTGGGTCCCAGCAGTCAGGGGCAAACGTTTTTTTCGTGATATACTGGTGGGCGTCCGGTGGGTCCCTGCTGTGAGGTGGAGGAGTAATTATTTTCCGCGTAATAAGGAGGCACTTCCTTGCGGCTACCGTGGACCCAGCTGTCAGCCTCTCCACGTATAGTATTCTTCCGATGGAATTCGGTCGTTGATCACATTGACCACGCCGCGCTGACAGCACCACGGCGGTGGACAACGGCGAGGCCTAGGAAGGCGACGACGCGGAGCCGGGGAAGACGCGGTAGTGGATGCCCACGCGGAGAGGAGTACGAGGGTTCACTGGTTCGGCTGCGCTGCTGTCGCCGCAGAATAACAGGGGGTGTGGGTGAGTGGAGTGGAGGGATGGCCTGGCCAGCGGTGGGAGTAGTATGGGGGCGGTGAGGCCTCCGCGGCAGCACAGCCGGCCACGGGAGGCAGGAGCGGGCGGCACGACCGGCGCTGCTTTGGGCGGCTGGAGCAAGAAGACCAGAGGTTGAAGAAGCACTACGGCCGTTGGATGGACATCGTACGGTCAGTCGAGCTAGAATCGTGCATATTGACTAAGTTGACAAAGCCCTTTGTCCCCGTCAACTTAGTAGGCCCACTATACTGGGTCCCAGCTAGCAGGGGGAGTATTCATTTTTTTGTGCGTAATAAGGAGCCACTTCTTTGTGTGCGAAGATATAGCTGGTGGGTCCGATCTGTTAGCGGCGGTAACTTTTTTTCGCGAAATACAGAGGCCGTTTCGGTGGGTCCCAGATTTCAGGTGGAGGAAATCATTATTTTGCGCGTAATAAGGAGGCATTTCCTTGAGTGTGGCCGTGCACCCAGCTGTCAGCCTCTCCACGTACAGTCCACTTCATATGCATGTCGGTTGTTGACCACACTGACCACGCCACGCCGAGAGCACCAGGGCGGTGGACAACGGCGAGGCCTAGGAAGGGAATGACACGGAGGCAGGAAAGACTCGGCCGTTGTTTTTGTTCCCCACGCGGAGGGGAGTACGACTGTACGAGGGTTTACTGGTTCGTCTGCCGTCGCCGGAGAATAACAGCAGGTGTGGGTAAGTAGAGGGATGGCTAGGCCAGCGATGGGAGTACGGTGGGGCGGTGAGACCTGCGCGGCAGCACAGCCGGCCGCGGGGAGGAGGGAGCAGGCAGTCCCGTCGGCGCTTGTTTGAGAGGCTGGAGAAGGAAGAGCAGAGATTGAAGAAGCACGACGGCCGTTGGATGGACATCCAACAGTATACATGCCATCTGTGGAAAGCCTCAAATCTGTGGAAAATAGCATACAGCCCATCTGCCATTATTTCAAATAATTTACAGCCCATTTGCTAATTCTTACGGGTTTTTTTGGAGCCCATATTCTTTATGTTAGCATTACAGCCCATATTGTGGCCACAGTTAAAAAATTATACGAAATTTTGCATATGTCGGTGCGGTCTGAACTGTTTTTAATCCCGAAATTTCGAGTCACATTCAGATTGATTTTAAAAATAAATGTATATCAATATAAAATCCAATAAATTGTCCACGCATAAAAATCAATGCAATTTAAAATATTGAAATGAAAAAAAGATATTTGAAAATAATTGTCGGTTTGATGTATTTTAAAAATGTACAACCCATTTCTCATTACTGATAGGCCATTTTCTCGGCCAGCCGAATGAAGCTCTCCTCGTCTTGAAAGATTTGCAGCCCAGCAGGCCTGATAAAGCGACTTACTTGACAAATCACAAAAGAACTAGGCTAGCCATTTTCAGAAAGAAAAAAACTACTGGGGTGGTCTGTGGTAAACATAAAAGAAAAAGGTTGTCTAGACAGGCCAGAGTGTCCCGCACAGCCCAGTATTTCCGAACGGACGTGTAGGCTGGGGCGCCTCTTCGTGAACCGTGGCAAACTCGCAACCGTCCACCGACTCTTTGCCTTTCCCTCTCGATTTGGAACTGCTGTCACACGCTCTTCCTCTCCCTCCTCCATTTTCCTTCAGCCGTTCACCCTTTCTTCTGCCATTGTTCGGTCGTCTTCTCCATGGAGGGAACAGGCCGGAAACGACCCCGTTATTCTTGCCCGATCTAAAAGATGACGTGGTGGAGGAACTCATTGATCGGTGCGACGTCATCACCTCGGCTAGCATGGCAGGTTCGTTCAAGCCCATTCTCGACTCAACTAATAACATCATTACAAAGAACCCAAGAGTCAAGGAGCGGTTTGATCTCCCCTATCTTCTTTGCCGTGACCCTGATGACTGGCGCCGGCACGACGGAGGCCTCACCCTGTGCCAGTTGATGCCGCTTGATAATGATACGTATGATGTTAAGATGCCATCGCTCGAGGGAAAGGCTTGGGCGGGCGCAAATGGAGATTCGGTTGTTTACATTGGGTCCAACTGCGAGTGGGAACTTGTGAATGTGTACACTCGTCACCGGGTTCCACTTCCAAAAATCTCAGCACACTGCCCAGAGGTTGAGCACACCGGTAATGTACGCACGTTCAAATACGATCATGGTGACTGTCTTCTACGGAAGATAGCAATTTGTCGAGTTCCCAACCGCTCTTGGAATTACAACAACTATCAAGTTGTTGCTATGTTCGACAAGCTTGTTGCTGTCCTTCGTGGTTCGACTCGATGGATATTGCTCAAAATCAGTTTCTGTACACGGATGAGTACTGTGATGCAATTCAATACGAGGGCCTTGTGTTTACTGCCACCACTCGTGGCACTGTTTTTGCACGGCATCCTAGTAGTTTTGGTACATTTGTCATCCACCGTAATTATAATTGTTTCATCCACATGCATGCGGGTTAGCAAGTTTCCCTTTACTAATTAACCTTCTTCTTGTGTTTCCAAGGTCCTGTGAACATCCCACCACCTATACTTGAAAATTTTTATAACCAAGGGGGAGATGACGATGGTGATGATCACGAGTATGAGGACGAGCAGCGCCGATATACTCCGTGGCGCCTGGCAACTAATTCCGATGGATCACCTCTTCTTGTGTGTATACAACCCACTGATGATGTTACTGGTAAGGAAGCAGGTGTCTCCCATGGTCGCACTCTCCGGACCTATTCCATCACCCGTTGCATGGTATTCGGGATGGATACTAGTGTGCTAGCGCCAACTCCTTCTCCCTGGCACAAAATTGATAGTCTTGGAGAAAACTCGCTCTTCCTTGGACAAAACTATCCGATGATGGTGAAAGGCGATCCAACTGCTGCTGACACATTTATGAGAAGCAACTGTGTCTATACCTCGGACATTTGGGTGGTTCCCTACCCTCGTACTGATATAGTAGGCCGCTTCAGCCTGGATGATCGGTCCTGCATTGGTCTCCAGATCGACAATAGATGGCCCGTCCCCGAGAATTGGTTGTGGTTCAAAGCAAGCGTTTCCAACGCCACGGAATGGTTGAGTTGAAGTTCATTTCATGGCTTGTTATTTGTTGTGTGGTGAAAACTTTAGTATTTATAATGTATCCTCGTTGTCGATGTGGGTTGATGACCTGTTGTATGTAATAAAATGATATGCCTATGATAAACTTACTAAATTTATGAATGGCTTTCGAGTCGCTTCTCTAAATTTGTACTAGCTTCACATGCTTCGTGCGTCGAGCGGGTGTTTTTACTGTAGCCATATGTTAATGTGTTTGTTGTATGTAACCAGCACCTCGAATCCTCGATACTAGTATACTATATACTAGTAGGAGTAAGTAGTAGGAGTAGTAGGGTGGCATGGGCCAGAACAAGCATTCACGTCCAGGAGTACGGCACAGGCCACCACCACGACATCCATCTGACACCATATTATTTCTTGGAGTCCGTGCTAGAGCAATCTCTTCAACCTCGTCGTTTCTCTAAGGCTGGTTATAGTGGGGAGTAACTTAGACTAGTGTCATGCATATGACACTAGTCTTTGTTACTACCTTCATAGTGCAAAGTAACATACAAGTAGTATCAGAGATGATTTCATTTATTACATTATAGACTCATTTTGCTTTTGTTTGCGTTATGTTATAGTAACATATTATGTTACTCCAAACATTTCTCTGCTCATTAACTATATGCCACATAAGCAAACTTGTCTTGAAATGCGCTATGTTCCTTGCTAAGTTACTCCCACTATGACCAGCCTAACTTCAGCCATCGCGCGGCGGGCGAGGTGGGGTTTGCCGATAGTCGGTTTCCTTAACTATGGTCCCACTTGTAAAGCCAAATCCAACGCACGACCCCAAACGGACCTCCGTTTTGCACGAACTTCTACGATAATTTTGACTAGAAAAGCAAGACCAAAGAAAACAAGAACCACAAGACTACATTTTACTACTCCTGTAAGTTGGATTAGTGCCTTCTCGACGCATTCATTGTTGATCTACGGAGGCTCGATCTTGCGCGCTTCTTCATGTCTAGCCTCTATTCTAGTAGGAGTATCAACAAGTGCACTAATCTCATCCGATAGCAGAACCGAAGATTTGGTCGGGTTCTTCCTCCTTTTACCGACACATGGGACATCCAGCATCCAGGTCGTGTCATGAAAGAAAATAGAGTGGTAGTTGAAGCCACGAGATGTGCATCTTGGGTTAAACTGTAAATAGAATCTTACTACTCTTGAGTAACTCCAAAAGCGGCCACCGAAGATCTTTATTGGATTTGTTTTTCATCACCAGCACGTCGAGGTGAAAGATGTGTAGGTTCAGTGGGTCCACTTGCGTTTTCACTAACATGTGGGGCCACATGTGAGCAAATAGACGATGGGCTCCGCGCGTCCGCTGGCTGGCTGAGAAGAGAGATAGAGGAGGGCTGAGCATGGACTGCAGGAAATTTGTTCTACGTACCTCGATATAGTGGGGTGGCATGGGCGATAACTCAGTAGCATTCATGTCTAGCAGTACGGCACACGCCACCCACACGAGTCCCATCCGACACCAATTTTCTTGGAGTCCGTGCTACAGCCATCTCTTCTCCCTCATGTTTTCTCAGCCATCGCGCGGTGGGCGGGGTGGGGTTTGCCGATAGTCGGTTTGCTCAACTGCGGTCCCACTTGTAAGTGAAAATGCAACACCGCACGCATTCCCGCTTGAGCGGCTTGCCGGACCAACCATGTGGGGGTGCAACGCGAACAAGGCAGGCTTTTCCTTTTGAACTCGTAACTTGTAAAATTTGGTTCTACTCCATGCCGCGACTGATAGATAGAAAATAACGATTTTTCCTAGAGTAATGAGAAGTTTGGTTCTGGCGCCGTTCATGCATGGAGTACGTACGAAAATTATGAAGTTGATGTGAAAGGTAAGATAATTATTGTAGTATCATATACTACTACATGGATTTGACGGAAAGATTAAAAATACATACGGATCCATCAACATTCAACGACATCCTCACACCCTAGTGTGTCGGGTCACCAACCGACGTGTGAGGAGCAGCGGCGTTGGCGGTGAGCTCAACGTGCTTATGAACAGTGCCGTCCAAGGTTGCCCTGCGCTCCAAGAAGGCCAGCGTCCTATCATCCTCCTCTTGCATGTAGTAGTCCTTGTCGACGATTTGCGTGTAGACGTGGGTGATTATGTCGATGGTGTCTTGCCGCGCCAGACGCTGCGCGGCGAGCACGACCTCGAGGTGGACATTCTCCGGTGCGACGACGGGCAGTCGCAGGGCCACCAGTGCGTCGAAGAGGTTGTTACCATAGTGGCCGTTGAGGGTGGTGGGCATCGCAGAGCCTAGGCACGTCGGCTCGAGGCTTACGTCAAAGTCGTCCACAAGCTTCTTGACAACGGTGAACTTGTCGAGGAAACTGACGAGGACCTCGTCGAACAAGGAGACGAAGCTGTCGTCCAAGCGGCCCCTCGCCTTGGCGGCCTCAAGAAATACTACCTGGAGACGTTCCTCGGTGCCGGGCCGCAGGCCGGCGTCGTAGACCATCTGGCACAGCCGGCTGATGCTCGCGCTCATCGCCTCCATGGGTCTAGCGTAGCTTCTAGTCAACTGATCTTGCGATTCGAGTGATCACTCAGCCCTTGGTTAGCGTGTGTAGGTGCGTAGGATTTCGTACTACTCCTCGGCCCTCTACTACACCTGCCTTTGGCTGTATGATAGGTGGGCCAGCCACCCCCTGGGGCCACGTGTCATTCACCCAAAGGCAGTTGCCGCAAGTCAATGAAGCCGCGTCCACCTCCGTGCTGGTGCAGTATAGTCATCTCACCGGACCTCTAGTTGGGGCCTAATGAGAGAAGTTTGATGTTTACTGGTTTATTGGTCCCCTTTGCATTTTGCGCCAAGTTTTGACCTTTGATTTAACTACTAAATGTTAATGCATGTAAACAAAAATGTTGTGTAAGTCACCTTACGAAAACCAAATAATCCCAAAATACTTAGGCACCATGCATTAACTCCCTCCTTGTTTCTTATTTCGTGACATATCAACCAATGAGAGATGTGGGCCGTACATGCTTTCAATGACTTGAGACTACCAAACATGACATGCAGTGTTTAGTTCATTACATGTAATCCTATTAGTACTCTAGTTTGGAGTAGCAAAAAAACATTAAGTTCTCTCGCCGATAGGAATAAAACACCATGTATTTATTTACAGAGGGAGCAGTACATTTTTGGTGACATGCATTACTAGATATTGCTAGTCAAATACTAAATTCCAGATGGACGTGGTAGTACTCCTAAATCCAGATGGTGATGCTACTAGTACTAGTAGTAGTACTACCAATGTAGTAGTAGGAGTACTAGCACTGTACTATCCGTTGGTCAAATTATTACGTGCTGCTCCTCACAGTGAAGTGACAAGACCCTGCGCCGGAGATGACACCTGAGTATAGGCGCCGTGTTCGGCATACCATAGTCAGCCTCACCGTCTGCAGTCACTATCATCATGGCTGTAGAGCTAGCCTGCTTACAACTAGCCCTGTTTGACATAATTTCCCGTGTGTAGATGCCTGTGCATTGCACGGAACACCAAGATTGGGGGTGGACAGCTCCGGCAGCGGCCATCGCACCAGATTTTTCCACGGCCTTCTACTCCTAGAAGTGGTGGGGAGGAGATGAGGCTGATTGTGAGAGACAAGGAGTTGTATGTAAATAGGGAACAAGTGCGGGCATATTTTTGCAAAAATGAAGAAGCTTGGTTTGTATGCGTCAGATCTAGATCCGACGGCTATTGGTGAAAGATGGGAGGCACAACATCATCACCAAATCAAGACATGTTTGATTCGTAGGATTTTGAAAATGCAAGAACCGAATAGGACATGGCAATATTACAAGTTTCAAACTGATATTACAAATGTTAGGAGTAATGATGCACCTACGAAGAGGGAATTACTAGGAAGTTTAAGTAAGAACTTTTGTTACTTTAGGTGGATGCAACATTATCGTACAAACTAAAATCCACCGCCCTGACAAGTCACTAATGGGAAAATAAGTTTTCGAGTCACTGGCCACTTGATGTTTCAAAAAGAAATTCAGCTTCTGCGGAGAAATGAGCTCCATCGTGTACCCGCGCGGGTGTGGCTGGGCACGAAGCGTGAGTACGTGCACGGTGCACCTATTCTCTTCTTGTATACGTACACCACCTACATGGGGTTGTGTGAGAGAGATACAAACCTAGAGAGATATAGTGTGTGGGTTCTTGAGAGTTTTTTGTGGGGGGGGGGGGCAATCAAAAAATTTAACATATGCAATGTGTGTGAAATAGAGTCCTGGATATAACATATATATAGAGGGGGCGATCCACGAGAAGAGAGTGGAGGTATCATGGGCTTGAGGTGTCCATAGAATCGAAGAGAGGGATGATGTGTGTGTGTGTGCGCGCGCAATCGATAAAGAGTGCCATCGAATTTGTGTGTGCCCACGTCAAAGATATAGAGTGGCTGGCCTACTGGAACGTGAGATGGGACATGTGCAGTTTGTCTCTGTGGCATGGATACCTACCTGCAGCGCTTGACTATCGGTGTGTGGTGGGGGAAGAGGGAGGCCCAATTAACTATAGAGGTACAATGGCTGGTATATGTGTGTAGGAGGAGAGAGGCCTACCTCGTGTATTAAGGAGATCGATCTGCCTCATGTATTAAGGGAGATCGATCGGCATCCATGCATATGTGCAGGAGATGAATAAGGTTGGGAGAGAGACAGAGCTAGAGTGTTGGAGGGGGTGGTAGTGGAGTTGCTTCTAACAAATGGTGGGATAGGCTTGCTAGAAAAACGGAGGGTATGCCCGCAATATCAATAAGAGAGGAGATGGCTGCTTGTTGTCTATGCACGTGTGTGTGAGAGACGGGTCAGGAGGCATGCACAAATGATGAGGGGGGACGATGTGGCTGTGGTAAGCAGACGTAACTATGTAGGAAGATCAATCGCCCTTTGTAAGAGAAAGGAGAGACATAACTTGTGAGGTACGTCAATCGATGGGGGGTAGTTAAAGTCGATCGAGGTATATGTTGGGAGATCGATCGGTACACATGCATGTGTGTGTTAGAAGCAAATGAGGCAGGAGGAGAAGGATAGAGAGAGAGGGATGCATGTAGGAGGTGGTACGAGAGGCATACTATATCAAGGGGGAGGAGTGTGCGAGTACGAGAACGATGAAAAGAGTGGTGGGAGTGAGGCATGGACGGTGACAAGAGAAGAGGGGAAGCTTGTGTATGTGCTAGGCACACCTGGCTAGAGAGGCATATCGATCGATGTGTGCCGTAAAGAAGGATTTGGGGGGCCTACACACACCGTGGGTGAACGACCTAAAGTGAAAAGATGAATTTGCGCGATGGAGCTAGAGAATGCTGAGGGAGGGTGAGAGGGATGCGGGCGTGTGCATGCACAAGAGAAAGTTAGCGCTAGCTACAAAGATAAGAGGGTTGTGCGGGTGCAAAAGACGAATAGAGATCATATATACTTCATTATAAAAAGCGAATTCGGATATTTGAAGAATTTATCATAGTGTTTCAAACCGACGGATGTGTGAATATATATAACGGTGATACACATGGTGTGGTTATGAACATGGTATACTACATTTAATATGTTTTATCTCTACTCTTATAAAAAACAGAGTTGTTGATGATGGTGTGCCTGCCATCCTGCATTATAGGCCGTTTGATTTATATCTGGCGGATAGCAAGGAAACTATGATGGTTGAAGTTGGCAACAATCATGATTGTAGATTCTTATTGAAATAGAGAAACAAATTCAAATTTAGTTCGAATTGCAGCGATAGTATAGACATTTGGAATGCACTAAAATGTTGGTATGAGTAGGTTACATCATTATACAACAAGCGAAAAAATTTAATCGGACATAACATGGATTCATACTCCCTCCTTCCATCTATATAGGGCGTAATGAGATTTTTAAGACCACCTTTGACTATTGACAAGATTAATAGTACATGACATGCACAATGTGAAAATTATATCATTGAAAGAACCTTTCACAGGAGAATTTAACGGTGTGCTTTGTGTAAGTTGCATGTCATATATCATTGCTCTAATATTTGGTCAAAGTTAGCATCGAAAAACGCATTAGGCCCTATATAGATGGAAGGAGGGAGTAGCTTTGAATAGCATTTGTATAGTAAAACGGGGCAAGACTCTCTCTTTGTGCGGTGTGAATAGTTTTATTTTTTTCGTTTTCTTTTTGGTTGAGGGAAGTGCGAATAGATTTGGTACGTACTAGTACAATATTACTACACGTTAGGCTTGTCCATAAAAATTCAACCCGCGTCTTGTTATATCCCGAAAATTTAGATATTGTGCTCCCAAAACTGGCGCCTTCACAACCCGTGCCTTGCTATCCCGAAATTACAACGCGCGCGAAAACTCCCTCCAGCTGCCAAATCCCGACACGCGAAATCCCCCTTCTAACCCTGAGCTGAAAGGGTCGCTAGTTCAAATCGGTGGGGGGGTACTTTTGTAACACACCCTACATTTTGGACAAGCGCGTTCCTAAGTCATGCTTCACCCCCTCCCATCGCCCCCTTTTCGCCATTCGAAATCCCAGGCCGCCATAACCTCTCCGCTCCAGCCGCGAAATCCCACCCTCCTCCATCTGCCACGTCACCGCTGCCCAGCCGGAGCCTCTTCCCCGATGACGTCATCCAGCGCAACAGCTCGACGTCCCTCGTCCACCTCCCCGGACAAGGATCCGTCGTCCATCTCGTCGTCCCGCCGGTTCAGCCGCCCCGTCCTCCACCTCCAAGGAGCTGCTCCGACGATTGCCTTGTCTATCGCGGCTGCTCCATCCCCACAGCGCCGCCTTAACCTACTCCACCGGAACCGCAGCATCCTCACCGACTCCTCAGACGAAGCCAAGGCCTACTCGGCGCCACCAAAGAGGTTGTACACTCATCGCATCCACCTTCTCCTTAACTCGACCTCCCGGCGCCGACAGTGCTCCATCCCGCACCCCCATGGAGCGGTTACCTTGAAGCCGGCGCCACGGGCGACATCTCCACGGCGGCTCTCCCCTAGTGCGAGGCCCCTTCGGCGGCAGCGTCCATACCAGCCGGATCTGCTGCTGCTGCTCTGGCTCTCGCTTGATCGCTCGCTCGCCCAGCTACTGCTGCTGCTGCTCTCCCCCTCGCTCGTGTTGCTGCTCTGCTCCGATTAAGCCACACTTCAGTTGACTGAATCGACTTTTGGGTCAGTAGATTTTCAGGGGTTGGGGGGCTTCCTGGAGTTAAGGAAGAACCACCCGCAGTGGGGACGGGGGCTCGCCGGAGAGGTACCCCACTATCTATCTTAGGTTTCAGGGTGGGGGTGGGGGCCTAGAGGGCTGGCCGGGGCGGCGGTGGCGAGTTGTTTCGGGGCGGCGAGGCGGCGCTAGGGTCGGCGGTTCGGCCGGTGGTGGCTGGCGGATCAGGGGGTGCAGGTTGAAGATGAACTGCAGGCCCTCCCTAAACTACATGTCAAGTGCCTCTCTGCTACCATTGCGTTCAGTTTCAACAGTAGCATTCAGATTCCACAGTAAATTTCAGTTTCGACAGTTAAGTTCAGAGTCAATAGTTTTTACCTCATCTGTTGTAGTCAGGTGGTTTTTGGTGATGTTAATTTTACATCCATTTTACATCATCTATTGGAGATGCTATTAGAATCCCACTTGAGATTGACGATGTCTGTCTTGTGCTGCTTCAGCCTTGACGTCTTACGGCTCACCGGAGCTGCTCCAACGACAGAACGATCCGTCACAACAGAGCAGTGCCCTGGACGCCATCTACAGATTCCTCAGATCTTCCTCCACACCTACGACAGCCACCTCTGCCTCAACTGCTTCAGCGAACAACCCAATGATGCTGAGGTCGACACGGCTACGGCAAAGAGGTTGTACACTTGTTGCATCACTTATTACTATACGTTCACGTCGATCCATTAGGGCTATTTTGGTTCAACGGAAAAACATCGATCCACTGGTGGTTACCATCACTCTAAATTTCTGCATGCTCTCCTTACATAATCTCACCATATTTTTTCGTATGCATGTCAGATATTGTACACAGTCATGCTGAACATGTAGAGAAAAAGAGAAGAGTTTTGCGCGGCAATACAATGTCATGCAGACATCGCCCCATGGTGGGTTCAATGGCAAACCCTCCCCACCCCTCTCCAGATTGTAATCCAGAGGAAGATATCTATTCTGAGGCAGATTTGAACGCCGCTGACCACTCCTATTTACCCCCCAAGGTGTTTGCTCTACCTTGGCATGATGATGTTAGTCATATCATGCATATGTTGCCTTGTAGTGCCTACTTTTAACATCATATATGTCATCTGCTTAGTTTAGATATGTTCTGTAATACCACCTGTTTAGTTTCTATATCATATATGGGAATTATGCTGTCTCATGTCTTTTAGCCAGCCATAATATATGTGTAATGTGCAATGCCGTCCTGTTTAACCAGGCATCATATATTTGAATGATATCTTGCCCATCCTTTTCTTCATTACATTTCCATTTGTCGACAATGTTTATACATTAAACTACTCTTCCCGTGAATCAGCCATTTGGGTGGGAGATGGAAAATTTTGGAGTGAAAACAAGGCCTTCAGAGCAAACAGTGCTACCTGTCGAAGCAGATCTCTTGTTGGGTCCCGATAGCTCCTTAGAGATGGATTCAGAGACAGATGACCAGTCCTATTCCCCCACTGTGGTGTATGCTCTAACTTGGCACGGTTATACTGCTCATATCATGCATACGGTGTCTTGCATTGCATAGTTTAGACATCATATACACAATATTCAACACCATGTTCTTAGTTCAGACATCATATCGAATGCCCTCTGTTTAGCATATAAATCACATATGTGAATTAAATATGCGATCCTGATTACGTAGATAACATGTAGGTGAATTATGTCATGCGATCATGTTTAGTTATTCATCATATCTTTGAATTATGTTATGCTATGCTATCCAGTTTAGATAGACATCATATATGTGAAATTATGTCATGCTATCCATTTTAGTTAAACAATATACATGTCAACTATTTCATGCCCTCTTTTTTCCACACTATCTATTGCATCTGTCTCTCATACAATGTCTGTACATTCAACTATGTTTCCTGTTTATCAGCCATTTGAATTGGAGCAGGTGATGCCAGTATCTAGCGGACTAAAAACACGATCTTCAAATAAAACAGTGTTACCTCTTGGTGGAGATAGCACCCCGGTTGTACATGCACAAGAACCAGCCCTACCACACATAACCCAAACTCTCGCAGATTGTACCCCTACTACGATGGACAGAGAACCAGCTTCACCCAATCTAACCCCAACCCCAGCCGATAGTAACCCAGTTCCTGTTGACACAACACCATCTCCACCACAGAGCTCCCAAACAAGAGCAATTAGTAAGGCAGCTCCAGTGCCCATAGGGCCAGTACTAGCACGACGAACCCCAACTCCACCAGTTAGTACGCCTATTCCTGTGGAGGAAGCACAACCAGCTAGTCGTAGTTGAGCATCTATCGCATTTGATGTTGCTAAATCGTATGTGCATATCTTCCCATCTTGGAAATATTATACTGAAGACGAAGGAAAATGCCAGTTGCAGGTGTTTGTCCAGGAGTTATGTGTAAGTAATGTTATTCATGGCAATTACTTTGCTTCGTCCCACATATCCTACCTCCATGATGGTTATAATACAGAAAATTTTCCCATTTTTCTCTATAGAGAAGGACCGATTTGGAAACTCAGGATGAGGTAACCTGTGCTAATACCTCTGCTATCTTCAAGAATGCTTGGTGGCAGTATCGGAATTACCTGAAGAAAACGTACTTCACCGGCAAAGAAACTCATCAAATTCCCTCACGTTCTCCTGAGACACATTTACTGGACGATGACTGGGAACGCCTTGTACTGTACTAGTCTGATACGTCTCCGTCGTATCTATAATTTTTTATTGTTCGATGCCAATATTATTCAACTTTCATATACTTTTTGGCAACTTTTTATATTATTTTTGGGACTAACATATTGATCCAGTGCCCAGTGCCAGTTCCTATCTGTTGCATGTTTTTGGTTTCGCAGAATATCCATATCAAACGGAGTCCAAATGGGATAAAAACGGACGGATCTTATTTTTGGAAAATATGGAAAATTCGGAAGGAAAATCAACGCCAACCAGTGCCCAAGGTGGTCACGAGGTAGGAGGGCGCCCCCCTAGGGCGCACCCCCTACCCTCATGAGCCCATCGTAAGGCGGTTGACGCTCTTCTTTTGCCGCAAGAAAGCTAATATTCGGAAAAAAAATCACGACGAAGGTTTCAGGCCAATCGGAGTTACGGATCTCCATATATATACGAAATGGTGAAACAGAGCCAGAACAGAACGCAGAACCAGAGAGAAACAGAGAGATAGATCCAATCTCGTAGGGGCTCTCGCCCCTCCCATGCCATGGAGGCCAAGGACCAGAGGGGAATCCCTTCTCGCATCTAGGGAGGAGGTCAAGGAAGAAGAGGAAGAAGGGGCCCCCTCTCCCCCTCTCCTCCGGTGGTGCCGGAACGCCGCCATGGCCATAATCATCATCACCGCTATCTTCACCAACACCTCCGCCATCTTCACCAACATCTCCATCACCTTCCCCCCTCTATCTACAGCGGTCCACTCTCCCCCAACCCGCTGTACCCTCTACTTGAACATGGTGCTTTATGCTTCATATTATTATCCAATGATGTGTTGCCATCCTATGATGTCTGAGTAGATTTTCGTTGTCCTATCGGTGGTTGATGAATTGCTATGATTGATTTAATTTGCTTGTGGTTATGTTGCTGTCCTTTGGTGCCCATCATATGATTGCGCGCGTGGAACACACCATAGGGTTAGTTGTATGTTGATAGGACTATGTATTGGAGGGCAAGAGTGACAGAAGCTTCAACCTAGCATAGAAATTGATGCATACGGGATTGAAGGGGGACCAATATATCTTAATGCTATGGTTGGGTTTTACCTTAATGAAAATTAGTAGTTGCGGATGCTTGCTAATAGTTCCAATCATAAGTGCATAGAATCCCAAGTAAGGGATGACATGCTAGCAGTGGCCTCTCCCACATAATACTTGCTATCGGTCTAGTACAGTAGTCAATTGCTTAGGGACAATTTCGCAACTCCTACCACCACTTTTCCACACTCTCTATATTTACTTTATCATTTCTTTATCTAAACAGCCCCTACTTTTTATTTACGTACTCTTTATTATCTTGCAAACCTATCCAACAACACCTACAATGTACTTCTAGTTTCATACTTGTTCTAGGTAAAGCGGACGTCAAGCGTGCATAGAGTTGTATCGGTGGTCGATAGAACTTGACAGAATATTTGTTCTACCTTTAGCTCCTCGTTGAGTTCGACACTCTTACTTATCAAAAACTGTTGCGATCCCCTATACTTGTGGGTTATCAAGACCTTTTTCTGGCGCCGTTGCCGGGGAGCAATAGCGTGGGGTGAATATTCTCGTGTGTGCTTGTTTGCTTTATCACTAAGTAATTTTTGTTTGCTGTTCTTAGTTGTTCTTTATCTTTAGTTATGGATATGGAACACGAAATACCAAAAAAATTAGGTGTACTTGCTACTCATGGAGATGGGGAACCTCCTAAAACCCTCGATGATAGTTATGTGAAAGATATTATGTACTACTTTAATAATCCTGAGAAAACCCCATTCAATTATGTAATGGGAGTAACGTTGGATCAACGTGAATACTTTAGGGATTATCGCTTGACACAAAAAGGGAAATTATTATGGGATCAAATTTATATATTGAAGTGGTATGCTAGACAACTATGCTCGGAATATGATTATACTTGTTGCTCTAGGATGAATTCTCCACACCTCCCCTTTTCATGTAAATTTAATGATAATGAAACATTGGCTTCTTATGCTAGAGGTATATATGATTACTATGATGTGGAACAAATAGAAGAATTTGTTGCTTTTATGGGTGCTTATGAAATTGAATCTATGTTTAAAGAGTTTGATGATATTGATGATGCTTGTTATAGATCTGAAAATTTAGCTATCCTCAAATATTGCTATGAGAATTATGAATACAATTATGAAATTAATGCACTTATTAAGAAAGTCTCCGCTGTCCAAGAAGAGACTAATATTTTGCAGGAATCTATGGAAGAAGAAGATGACACTGTGAGCTCATTAGATGAAAAAGATGAGGAGGAGAGCGAAGAACAAAAGGAGGAAGAGCGGATTGATCACCCGTGCGCACCTTCTAATGAGAGTAACTCTTCAACTCATACATTGTCTAATTCCCCTTCGTGCTTACCGAAGGATGATTCCTATGATGACTGTTATGATCCCTATGATTCTTTTGAAATATCCCTTTTTGATGATGCTTGCTATGCTTATGGCCCAGATGCCAATATGAATTATGCTTATGGAGATGAACTTGCTATAGTTCCTTATGTTAAACATGAAATTGTTGCTATTGCACCCACGCATGATAGTCCTATTATCTTTTTGAATTCTCCCGATTATACTATATCGGAGAAGTTTGCACTTATTAAGGATTATATTGATGGGTTGCCTTTTACCATTGCACATGATGATTTCGATAAATATAATATGAATGTGCTTGCTGCTCCTACTTGCAACTATTATGAGAGAGGAACTATATCTCCACCTCTCTATGTTTCCAACATGATAAAATTGCAAGAAACTGTTTATACTATGCATTGGCCTTTACTAGGTGTGCATGAATTGTTCTTTTATGACATGCCGATGCATAGGAAGAGAGTTAGACTTCGTCGTTGCTTGATATATGTTGCTTTGTGCTCACTACTAAATTACAAATCATTGTTAATTAAAATTGGCTTTGATATACCTTGGGATCCGGGTGGATTCACTACTTGAGCACTATATGCCTAGCTTAATGGCTTTAAAGAAAGCGCTGCCAGGGAGACAACCCGGAAGTTTTAGAGAGTCATTTATTTCTGTTGAGTGCTTTCATATAGTTTAAAAACAACAAAAATAAAGAGGGGAAACCAAAACTTTTTCTAAAAGAAAAGTGAAAGTGAGAGAGACGAGCATTGTGAAAGTGGGGGACGTCCTTGAACTTTGTTCATGCCCATGGGAACTTTGTGAATCTTAATTACAGAAAATTTTCAACAAAAATAATTATCCCCTTGTACAATTCCATTGTATTATAAAAATAATGTGCCAAGGTTTGCCTTTAGGAAGTTTACATTTGCTTGATGGTTTGTACGGTGCAGGATAGAAACTTTGGCTGTAGTGCGCGTTTTTACATTTTTAGCTGGAACATCAAATGATTCTTATTCTTTTTGCACTGTATTCCTATACAAATTGTTTATTTTTCCTAAGTTTGGTAGAATTTTTCAAGTATCAGAAGTATGGTGAATGTTCAGATTATTACAAACTGTTCTATTTTAGACAAATTCTGTTTTTGATGCATAGTTTGCTTGTTTTGATGAAACTATCAATTTATATCAGTGGATTAAGCCATGAAAAAGTTATATTACAGTAGACACAATGAAAAAAAAATATGAATTGGTTTGCAAAAGTACTTAGAGTAGTGATTTGCTTTATTATACTAACGGATCTTACCGAGTTTTCTGTTGAAGTTTTGTGTGGATGAAGTGTTCAATGATCGAGAAGGTCTCGATGTGAGAAGAAGGAAGAGAGGCAAGAGCTCAAGCTTGGGGATGCCCGACGCACCCCAAGTAAATATTCAAGGAGACTCAAGCGTCTATGCTTGGGGATGCTGGGGAGGCATCCCCTCTTTCTTCAACAAATATCGGTATTGTTTTCGGATTCGTTTCGTTCATGCGATATGTGCAAGTCTTGGAGCGTCTTTTGCATTTAGGTTTTCATTTTTCTTTTTTGCACCATGCTGGTATGAGATAGTCCTTGGTTGATTTATAGAATGCTCATTGCACTTCACTTATATCTTTTGAGTATGGCTTTATAGAATGCTTCATGTGCTTCGCTTATATCATTTGAAGTTTGGATTGCCTGTTTCTCTTTACATAGAAAATTGCCATTTGTAGAATGCTCTTTTGCTTCACTTATATTTGTAAGAGCACGAGCATATCTTTTTTAGAAAGAATTAAACTCTCTTGCTTCACTTATATCTATTTAGAGAGATCATAGGAATTGGTCATTCACATGGTTAGTCATAAAATCCTACATAAAACTTGTAGATCACTAAATACGATATGTTTGATTCCTTGCAATAGTTTTGCGATATAAAGATGGTGATATTATAGACATGCTAGTGAGTAGTTGTGGATTGTAGAAATACTTGTGTTGAAGTTTATGATTCCCGTAGCATGCACGTATGGTGAACCGTTATGTGATGAAGTCGGAGCATGATTTATTTATTGATTGTCTTCCTTATGAGTGGCGGTCGGGGACGAGCGATGGTCTTTTCCTACCAATATATCCCCCTAGGAGCATGCACGTAGTACTTTGTTTCGATGACTAATAAATTTTTGCAATAAGTATGTGAGTTCTTTATGACTAATGTTGAGTCCATGGATTATACGCACTCTCACCCTTCCACCGTTGCTATCCTCTCTAGTACCGCGCAACTTTTGCCGGTACCATAAACCTTCCTCAAAACAGCCACCATACCTACCTATCTTGGCATTTCCATAGCCATTCCGAGATATATTGCCATGCGACTTCCATCATCATCATATACATGACTTGAGCATTCATTGTCATATTGCTTGCATGATCGTAAGATAGCTAGCATGATGTTTTCATGGCTTGTCCGTTTTTTGATGTTATTGCTACGCTAGATCATTGCACATCCCAGTACACCGCCGGAGGCATTCATATAGAGTCATATCTTTGTTCTAGATATCGAGTTATAAGTAAATAAAAGTGTGATGACAATCATTATTAGAGCATTGCCCCAGTGAGGAAAGGATGATGGAGACTATGATTCCCCCACAAGTCGGGATGAGACTTAGGACGAAAAATAAATAAATAATAATAATAAATAAATAAATAAATAAAGTGAGAAAGGCCAAAAAAAGAGAAGGCCCAAAAAAAGAAAACAAAAGAAATGAGAGAAAAAGAGAGAAGGGGCAATGCTGCTATCCTTTTTCCACACTTGTGCTTCAAAGTAGCACCATGTTCTTCATATAGAGAGTCTCTTGAGTTATCACTTTCATATACTAGTGGGAATTTTCATTATAGAACTTGGCTTGTATATTCCGATGATGGGCTTCCTCAAATGCCTGAGGTCTTCATGACCAAGCAAGTTGGATGCACACCCACTTAGTTTCAGTTAGAGCTTTCATACACTTATAGCTCTAGTGCATCCGCTGCATGGCAATCCCTACTCACTCACATTGATATCTATTGATGGGCATCTCCATAGCCCGTTGATACGCCTAGTTGATGTGAGACTATCTTCTCCTTTTTGTCTCCTCCACCATCATATTCTATTCCACCTATAGTGCTATATATGTCCATGGCTCACGCTCATGTATTGCGTGAAAGTTGAAAAGGTTTGAGAACGTCAAAAGTATGAAACAATTGCTTGGCTTGTCATCGGGGTTGTGCATGATTTGAATATTTTTTGTGGAGAAGATGGAGCATAGCCAGACTATATGATTTTGTAGGGATAACTTTCTTTGGTCATGTTATTTTGAAAATACATGATTGCTTTATTAGTATGCTTAAAATATTATTGTCTTAATGTCAAAGGATAGACTATTGGTTTGAATCACTCGTGTCTTAATATTCATGCCATGATTAGACATATGATCAAGATTATGCTAGGTAGCATTCCACATCAAAAATTATCTTTTTTTCAATCATTTACCTACTCGAGGACGAGCAGGAATTAAGCTTGGGGATGCTGATACGTCTCCATCGTATCTATAATTTTTGATTGTTCCATGCCAATATTATTCAACTTCATATACTTTTTGGCAACTTTTTATATTATTTTTGGGACTAGCATATTGATCCAGTGCCCAGTGCCAGTTCCTGTCTGTTGCATGTTTTTGGTTTCGCAGAATATCCATATCAAATGGAGTCCAAACGGGATAAAAACGGGAGGAGCTTATTTTTGGAAAATATGGAAAATTTGGAAGGAAAATCAACATGAACCAGTGCCTGAGGTGGTCACGAGGCAGGGGGCGCGCCCCCCTAGGGGGCGCCCCCTACCCTCGTGAGCCCACCGTAAGGCGGTTGACGCTAACATTCGGAAAAAATCACGGCGAAGGTTTCAGGCCAATTGGAGTTACGGATCTCCATATATATATATATATATATATATATATATACACACACGAAATGGTGAACCAGAGCTAGAACAGAATGCAGAACTAGAGAGAAACAGAGAGATAGATCCAATCTCGGAGGGGCTCTCGCCCCTCCCATGCCATGGAGGCCAAGGACCAGAGGGGAAACCCTTCTCCCATCTAGGTAGGAGGTCAAGGAAGAAGAGGAAGAAGGGGGCCCCTCTCCCCCTCTCCTCCGGTGGCGCCAGAACGCCACCGTGGCCATCATCATCATCACCGCGATCTTCACCAACACCTCCGCCATCTTCACCGACATCTCCATCACCTTCCCCCCTCTATCTACAGCGGCCCACTCTCCCGCAACCCGCTGTACCCTCTACTTGAACATGGTGCGTTAGGCTTCATATTATTATCCAATGATGTGTTGCCATCCTATGATGTCTGAGTAGATTTTCGTTGTCCTATCGGTGGTTGATGAATTGCTATGATTGATTTAATTTGCTTGTGGTTATGTTGTTGTCCTTTGGTGCCCATCATATGATTGCACGCGTGGATCACACCATAGGGTTAGTTGTATGTTGATAGGACTATGTATTGGAGGGCAAGAGTGACAGAAGCTTCAACCTAGCATAGAAATTGATGCATACGGGATTGAAGGGGGACCAATATATCTTAATGCTATGGTTGGGTTTTACCTTAATGAACATTAGTAGTTGCGGATGCTTGCTAATAGTTCCAATCATAAGTGCATAGAATTCCAAGTAAGGGATGACATGCTAGCAGTGGCCTCTCCCACATAATACTTGCTATCGGTCTAGTAAAGTAGTCAATTGCTTAGGAGCAATTTCGCAACTCCTACCACCACTTTTCCACACTCGCTATATTTACTTTATCGTTTCTTTATCTAAACAGCCCCTACTTTTTATTTACGTACTCTTTATTATCTTGCAAACCTATCCAACAACACCTACAATGTACTTCTAGTTTCATACTTGTTCTAGGTAAAGCGGACGTCAAGCGTGCGTAGAGTTGTATCGGTGGTCGATAGAACTTGAGGGAATATTTGTTCTACCTTTAGCTCCTCGTTGGGTTCGACACTCTTACTTATCGAAAACTATTGCAATCCCCTATACTTGTGGGTTATCATGGTCCCGAACCAAGAATGTGGTAAGGTCTATGAGCTCATTTTCTATTTTTAAGTATTATATTCTTGCGTCTTACTGTACTCTGTTCATGTAGAACAAGTGCCTAAACCTGAAGAACAATTGTTCTAATTTAAGATTCCATTGCTACCATAGGACATAGATATATGTTTGTTTAATGCTTTTATTATGTACTAGTACTTGGCAATAGAAGACTTGGTAGTTTAATCCTGTCCACCTTACTAATGAACTGGTTCACCGAAATGAGTTTCATATACTAGTACATGCTAAATTTGTTATGTGTCTGCTTGTTTCATCTTTTAGAATGCTGACAGAATATTGGGGTAGAGTGCCTTATTAAGCAACGGTAAAGGAAGTAATGCAGATAAGGTTTAGGATAGTGACACATCCTGTCTTGGTTTAGTGTTGGAGTTACTGGCCACTACCGCTTGCACAAGCTATTCAAACTCACTGTCTGAATCAGTTCGGTTTCTTGAGTCTCAACTACAAGCTGAAAGACATCGATCAGCTGTGCTACGACAAGAAGCGGAAGGACTGCGGAAGTCCCTGGAGCATTCAGATGCATACTTTCTGGTGCAACAACAAGCGTTGGAGGATTTTAGCGCCAAACAGGACAAAGCTAATCAGCTTGCTAAGCTTATTGCCAGCATGGTGGATACCCAGGATAACGTTTCTTGAGCTCTTCTGAAGTTGTTTCAGTTATGCTCTTGTTTTGCTGCCATGTTTATTTGCACTGGTGGCCAATTTTGATGGCCAGTGTATATGATATGTTGCTTTGTTCCCTATATTTGGACTGGTGGTGAACTTTGATCCCCAGTGGATGTAATATGTGTAATAGCCGTGATAGCCTGGCGTTAGTTGCTTGCTTATTTATTTCCTTGTTGTCTTGTTTATTTGTTTGCTTGTAGTCATTGCAGTTCTTTTTCCGCGGTTAACTACTGGCTGCAATAACCTAATTTTTAAAACTAGGCCACAATAACCATGGACTAATATTTACTGTAGTGACACTAGGCCTCCTACGGGCCGTAGAAACAGTGGGCCTTCTACGGGCCGTAGAAACAGTAGGCCTTCTACGGGCCGTAGAAACAATGGGCCTTCTACAGGTCGTATCATCAATGGGCCTTATATGGGCTGTATGATCGATTGGCCAAACATGGGCCAATAACAGGCCGCATTATGGCCGTAAACGGGCTAGAGTTGGAATCGTGCGTTCATGGGCCGACCGTAACGGGCCATCGTTAATAGGCCGTATTTAATGACACTATGAAATGGCCCAACGTATTAACTGACCACAAACGGGTCGACTGTAACCACGGGCTGAATTTGGCCCACAAGAAGAAAATGACAGTAACGGGCCGTAAGTAAACGAATGCTGGAAATGAGCCCAAGAATAAATGGGCTCTGAGAAGGCTGAAAGATAACATGGGATGGAAACGGCCCAATGGAATAACGGGTCGTTAATGTGTATAAAGTGATACACTGTTCATTACGGGCCAGTTTCACCACGGGCCGTTAATGGGTGTAAAGTGACACACTGTTCATTACGGGCCAGTTTCACCACGGGCCGTTAATAGGCCAAGAATTACATAGGGCCTCATATGGGCCGAAAGACATCATGGGCCATACATGGGCCAGAAGTGAAAACGGGCTGGAATCATATTGGTTGGCCCAGATGACGCTACTGGGCCTAATTCGGATAGGGAGTAACGGGCCTTGGGTTAGCGGGTTGTAAATGGGCTATATGCGAATAGGCCGTTAACAGGCTTTCCATGGGCCGGCCCGCCACCTTTTGACCAAGTCAAACGGGCTGGCCTTTTCACAGGAATGGGCCTCTGTTGGGCCGTGCCACGTGTCGACGTATCATAGGCGCCTTCCGTCCAATGAGTGGTTGACATCTGTCCCAACGATGAGTCGACACGTGTTTCCTCCAGCCAATGATGATTTTACACGTGGAAAATCCCCATTGGTCGGGGCTGTTAATGGGTTATTGGATCCAAAACCCGAACCGATAGCTTAACAGTGTTCCGTTACGGTGGATGCCACGTGTGGGTCACCCTTGACGAAAGCACTTCTGTGACGCACGATTTATTGTCATGGAAGTGGACACTTCCGTGATGATAATTTTGGTAATGTCATGGAACACTTCTACGATAGCACAGGTATGACTATCTTGATTCTGTCATAAATTTGTCATGGATGTACATGCATGACAAAAAAAGCGACCTAGTGTGACAAACACGTATCATCACGGAGGTGTATTTTTTTGGAGTGATGATAGAACCTATGGCTGAAGCATAGGGAATGACTTTCATTTTCTCTCTATCTGCAAAAGTGGTCGGACATTGAGTCTGACTCAACTGCACACCTTGTAACACAGGCAAGAACCCTTTCTTTGTTTCATCCATTTTGAACTTCTTCAAAACTTTATCAAGGTATGTGCTTTGTGAAACTCCAATTAAGCGTCTTGATCTATCTCTATAGATCTTCATGCCCAATATATAAGCAGCTTCACCGAGGTCTTTCATTGAAAAAATTCTTATTCAAGTATCCTTTCATGCTATTCAGAAATTTAGTATCATTTCCGATCAACAATATGTCATCTACATATAATATCAGAAATGCTACAGACCTCCCACTCACTTTCTTGTAAATACAGGCTTCTCCAAAAGTCTGTATAAAACCATATGCTTTGATCACACTATCAAAGCATATATTCCAACTCCGAGATGCTTGCACTAGTCCATAAATGGATCGCTAGAGCTTGCACACTTTGTTAGCACCTTTTGGATCGGCAAAACCTTCTAGTTGCATCATATACAACTCTTCTTTAAGATATCCATTAAGGAATGCAGTTTTGACATCCATTTGCCAAATTTCATAATCATAAAATGGGCAACTGCTAACATGATTCGGACGGACTTAAGCATCGCTACGGGTGAGAAGGTCTAATCGTAGTCAACTCCTTGAACTTGTCGAAAACCTTTTGCAACAAGTCGAGGTTTGTAGACAGTAACATTACCGTCAGCGTCAGTCTTCTTCTTGAAGATCCATTTATCCTCTATGGCTTGCCTATCATCGGGCAAGTCAACCAAAGTCCACACTTTGTTCTCATACATGGATCCCATCTCAGATTCATGGCCTCAAGCCATTTTGCGGAATCTAGGCTCATCATCGCTTCCTCGTAGTTCGTAGGTTCTTCATGATCAAGTAACATGACCTCCAGAACAGGATTACTGTACCACTCTGGTGCGGATCTTACTCTGGTTGACCTATGAGGTTCGGTAGTAACTTGACCGGAAGTTTCATGATCATCATCATTAGCTTCCTCACTTACTGGTGTAGGAATCACTGGAACTGATTTCTATGATGAACTACTTTCCAATAAGGGAGTAGGTACAATTAACTCGTCAAGTTCTACTTTCCTCCCACTCACTTCTTTCATGAGAAACTCTTCTCTAGAAAGGATCCATTCTTAGCAACAAATATCTTGCCTTCGGATCTGTGATAGTAGATGTACCCAACAGTCTCCTTTGGGTATCCTATGAAGACATATTTCTTCGATTTCGGTTCGATCTTACCAGGTTGAAGCTTTTTCACATAAGCATCGCAGCCCCAAAACTATAAGAAACGACAACTTGGGTTTCTTGCCAAACCACAGTTCATAAGGTGTCATCTCAACAGATGTCGATGGTGCCCAATTTAACGTGAATGCAGCCATCTCTAAAGCATAACCCCAAAACGACAGCGGTAGATCAGTAAGAGACATCATAGATTGCACTATATCCAATAAAGTGCGGTTACGACTTTTGGACACACCATTATGTTGTGGTGTTGGTGGCGTGAGTTGCGAAACTATTCCGCATTGTTTCAAATGAAGACCAAACTCATAACTCAAATATTCACCTCCATGATCAGATCGTAGAAACTTAATTTTCTTGTTACGACGATTTTCCACTTCACTCTGAATTCTTTGAATTTTTCAAATGTTTCAGACTTATGTTTCATCAAGTAGATATATCCATATCTGCTCAAATCGTATGTGAAGGTAAGAAAATAATGATACCCGCCGCGAGCATCAACACTCATCGGACCGCATACATCAGTATGTATTATTTCCAACAAGTCTGTTGCTCGCTCCATTGTTCCGGAGAACGGAGTCTTAGTCATCTTTCCCATGAGGCATGGTCCACAAGCATCAATTGATTCAGTGATTCATAATCAAGTGATTCCAAAAGTCCATTAGCATGGAGTTTCTTCATGCGCTTTACACCAATATGACCTAAACGGCAGTGCCACAAATAAGTTGCACTATCATTATTAAACTTATATCTTTTGGCTTCAATACTATGAACATGTGTATCACTACTATCAAGATTTAGTAAAAATAGACCACTCATCAAGGGTGCATGACCATAAAAGATATTACTCATATAAATAGAACAACCATTATTCTCTTATTTAAATGAATAACCGTCTCGCATCAAACAAGATCCAGATATAATGTTCATGCTTAACGCTGGAACCAAATAACAATTATTCATGTCTAAAACTAATCCCGAAGGTAGATGTAGAGGTAGTGTGCTGACGGCGATCACATCGACTTTGAAACCATTCCCCACGTGCATAGTCCCCTCATCCTTAGCCAATCTTCGCTTAATCCATAGCCCCTATTTCGAGTTGCAAATATTACCAACAAAACCAGTATCAAATACCCAGGCGCTACTGCGAGCATTAGTAAGGTACACATCAATAACATGTATATCAAATATACCTTTCACTTTACCATCCTTCTTCTCCGCCAAATACTTGGGGCGGTTCCACTTCCAATGACCAGTCCCTTTGTAGTAGAAGCACTTAGTCTTAGGCTTAGGTTCAGACATGGGCTTCTTCACTTGAGCAACAACTTGCTTGCCGTTCTTCTTGAAGTTCCCCTTATTTCCTTTTCCCTTTTGTTGAAACTAGTGGTCTTGTTGACCATCAACACTTGATGCTCCTTCTTGATTTCTACCTCCGCAGCCTTTAGCATTGCGAAGAGCTCGGGAATTGTCTTATCCATCCCTTGCATATTATAGTTCATCACGAAGCTCTTGTAGCTTGGTGGCAGTGATTGAAGAACTCTGTCAATGACACTATCATCAGGAAGATTAACTCCCAGCTGAGTCAAGTGGTTGTGGTACCCAGACATTCTGAGTATATGTTCACTGACATAACTATTCTCCTCCACTTTGCAGTTGTAGAACTTATTGGAGACTTCATATCTCTCAATCCGGGCATTTTCTTGAAATATTAACTTCAACTCCTGGAACATCTCATATGCTCCATGACGTTCAAAACGTCATTGAAGTGCCGGTTCTAAGCCGTAAAGCATGGCACACTGAACTATCGAGTAGTTATCAGCTTTGCTCTGCCAGACGTTCATAACATCTGGTGTTGCTCCTGCAGTGGTTTGTCACCTAGCGGTGCTTCTAGGACATAATTCTTCTGTGCAACAATGAGGATAATCCTCAAGTTACGGACCCAGTCCGTGTAATTGCTACCATCATCTTTCAACTTAGCTTTCTCTAGGAACACATTAAAATTCAATGGAACAACAGCGCGGGACATCTATCTACAACAACATAGACATGCAAAATACTATCAGGTACTAAGTTCATGATAAATTAAAGTTTAATTAATCATATTACATAAGAACTCCCACTTAGATAGACATCCGTCTAATCATCTAAGTGATCACGTGATCCATATCAACTAAACCATGTCCGATCATCACGTGAGATGGAGTAGTTTTCAATGGTCAATATCACTATGTTGATCATATCTACTATATGATTCACGCTCGACCTTTCAGTCTCAGTGTTCCGAGGACATATCTGCATATGCTAGGCTTGTCAAGTTTAACTTGAGTATTCTGCATGTGCAAAACTGGCTTGCACCCATTGTATGTGAACGTAGAGCTTATCACACCCGATCATCATGTGGTGTCTCGGCACGACGAACTGTAGCAACGGTGCATACTCAGGGAGAACACTTATACCTTGAAATTTAGTGAGAGATGATCTTATAATGCTACCACCGAACTAAGAAAAATAAGATGCATAAAGGATAAACATCACATGAAATCAATATAAGTGATATGATATGGCCATCATCATCTTGTGCCTTTGATCTCCATCTCCAAAGCACCGTCATGATCACCATCGTCATCAGCTTGACACCTTGATCTCCATCGAAGCATCGTTGTCGTATCGCCAACTATTGCTTCTACGACTATCACTACCGCTTAGTGATAAAGTAAAGCAAATAAATGCGATTGCATTTCATACAATAAAGTGACAACCATATGGCTCCTGCCAGTTGCCGATAACTCTGTTACAAAACATGATCATCTCATACAATAAAATTTAGCATCATGTCTTGACCATATCACATCACAACCTTCCTTGCAAAAACAAGTTAGACGTCTTCTACTTTATTGTTGCAAGTTTTACGTGGCTGCTATGGGCTGAGCAAGAACCGTTCTTACCTACGCATCAAAAACCACAACACGGTATAGTGATTGCTTTTTGATCTTCATTAAGAACCCTGTTCATTGAATCTGATTCTACTAAAGTTGGAGAAACAGACACCCACTAGCCACCTATGTGCGAAGCACGTCGGTAGAACCAGTCTCGCGTAAGCGTATGCGTAATGTCGGTCTAAGCCGCTTCATCCAACAATACCGCTGAATCAAGAATCAACTAGTGACGGCAAGCAATATGTATATACCCACGCCCACAACTCCTTTGTGTTCTACTCGTGCATATAACATCTACGCATAGACCTGGCTCTGATGTCACTGTTGGGGAACGCAGTAATTTAAAAAAAATCCAGGCACACACAAGATCCATCTAGGTGATGCATAGCAATGAGAGGGGAGAGTGTTTTCCACACACCCTCATATACTAAAAGCGGAAGCGTTATGACAACGCGGTTGATGTAGTCGTACGTCTTCACGATCCGATCGATCCTAGTACCGAAAGTACGACACCTCCGCGATCTGCACACTTTCAGCTCGATGACGTCCCATGAACTCTAGATCAAGCTGAGTGTTGAGGGAGAGCTTTGTCAGCACGAAGTCGTGATGACGGTGATGATGAAGTTACCGATGCAGGGCTTTGCCTAAGCTCTACAACGATATGACCGAGGTGGAAATCTGTGGAGGGGGGCACCACACATGGCTAAACAATCAACTTGTGTGTCTATGGGGTGCCCCCTCCCCCGTATATAAAGGAGGGGAGGAGGAGGCTGGCCGGCCCTAGAGGGTGCACCAAGGGGGGAGGAATCCTCCTCCTAGTAGGAGTAGGATTCCTCCTTTCCTAGTCCTACTAGGAGGGGGAAGGAAGGAGAGGGGGAGGGAGAGGGAAAGAGGGACCACGCCCCCTTTCCCAAGTCCAATTTAGACTCCCTTGGGGGGGCACCACCTCCTGGCTGCTGCCCTCTCTCTCCCCTAAAGCCCACTGAGGGCCCAATAACTTCCCGGGGGGTTCCGGTAACCCTCCGGCGCTCTGCTTTTATCCGAAACCTTCCGGAACACTTTCGATGTCCGAACATAGCCATCCAATATATCAATCTTTATGTCTCGACCATTTCAAGACTCCGTGTCATGTTCGTGACCACATCCGAGACTCCGAACTACCTTCGGTACATCAAAACACATAAACTCATAATACCGATCGTCACCGAACGTTAAGCTTGTGGACCCTACGGGTTCGAGAACTTTGTAGACATGACTGAGACTCGTCTCCAGTCAATAACCAATAGCGTAACCTGGATGATCATATTGGTCCCTTCATATTCTACGAAGATCTTTATCGGTCAAACCGCATAACAACATACGTTGTTCCCTTCATCATCGGTATGTTACTTGCCCGAGATTCGATCGTCGGTATCTCAATACCTAGTTCAATCTCATTACCGGCAAGTCTCTTTACTCCTTCCGTAATGCAACATCCCGTAACTAACTCATTAGTCACATTCCTTGCAAGGCTTATCATGATGTGCATTACCGAGAGGGCCTAGAGATACCTCTCCGATACACGGAGTGACAAATCCTAATCTCGATCTATGCCAACTCAACAAACACCATCGGAGAAACCATTAGAGCATCTTTATAGTCACCTAGTTACGTTGTGACGTTTGATAGCACACTAAGTGTTCCTCCGGTATTCGGAGATGCATAATCTCATAGTCATAGGAACATGTATAAGTTATGGAGAAAGTAATAGCAGTAAACTAAACGATCAAAGTGCTAAGCTAACGGATGGGTCAAGTCAAACACATCATTCTCTAATGATGTGATCCCATTTATCAAATGACAATTCATTATCCATGGCTAGGAAACTTAACCATCTTTGATTAACGAGCTAGTCAAGTAGAGGCATACTAGTGACACTCTATTTGTCTATGTATTCACACATGTACTAAGTTTTCGGTTAATACAATTCTAGCATGAGCAAAAAACATTTATCATGATATAATTAAATATAAATAACAACTTTATTATTGCCTCTAGGGCATATTTCCTTCAATATATTGCAAAAACATTTAAACCTCCTACTGTGAGCCATTAGATCTCTGTGAACTTGTATCACCATAGAATCTACGGTGCGGGAGCACCTCATATTCTCCCATGCGAGAAAACATCTGATGCTCTCGCAGCTTGGATGCTATGGTGATACGAGCTTCGAGGTCGTTTGATCTGAGATCCAATGGCATCTGAGCAGTCTTTGTGCTTGTAAGCAATGGTCGAACTCTTTGGGGGATTTTCTGTAAAAAACATTCGAACCACCCAGGAGTTGTTGGGTCACAAATCCAACGGCTCCGAAGAGCTTGTATCACCAAAGTTTCTAAGGTGTGGTAGCATATGATATTCTTACATACAGGAGAATATGATGTCCTCCTTCATCTTAGATGCTACGGTGATACAAGCTTCGAGGTCATTGGATATGGGATCCAAGGGCATCTGAGTAGTTTTTGTACAAATTGTGTGCAATTCTCAAACTCATTAAGGTTTCTTGTAAAAATATTAAGACATCCTGTGAGCTGCTATATCCTAGATCTACAAGCTCCAAGCAACTCGTATCAGCATATAGCATCTAAGGTGTGGGGGCACATGATATTCTCCCGAGGAGGAGGAGGTGCAGAACCAATCGGTGTTTGGGAGGGTGGGGACAAATATAATCTAAACAATCCTAAACACAACTTCACAATTTTATCTAAAGTCGAGGGGTTAACCCCCGACAATCTACATAGCTCCGCCTAAACACAACATTTGCATGTACTATAGTACTAGACTTAATATTCATGTTTCAGTTTCCTGTTCATTTTAAATATTGAATTGAGGATCATGCATGTCTTACATTTTACTCCCTTCGTTCCTAAATATTAGGCCTTCTTTGGTTCATAGGGTAGGAAAATCGTAGGAATAGGGAAGTCATAGGAAATGAGATGACATGTATCTCAAATCCTATGAGTAGGAATAGGAAAGGAGATGCCCTTTGATTCACATCATAGGATTTTTCCACTAAGTCTAGGCTAATGTTTATTTTCCTATGAAATGTGGAGGATAGGAAGAATACCTTCATAGGTATAGGATTCTATTCCTACAAGCCAAAGGGCTCTAAAGGAATTTTTCCTATAGAAATCCTATCATATGAATTTCCTACAAGATTCCTCTAAACCAAAGGAGGCCTAGTCTTTTTAGAGATTTCAAATGGACTGCCACATACGGATGTATATAGACATATTTTAGGGTGTAGATACACTCATTTTGCTCCATATGTAGTCACTTCTTAAAATCTCTAAAAGACTAATATTTAGGAATAGAAGGAGTATTTTTGAATTTGTGTCATACATGCATGGTTCGAAAAAATAGATGCACTATACTTATTGGATTGTTGTTGTGTTCGTGTGTGTGTGTGCGTGTGTGTGTATGTGGTCATATGCTTGATACATACAAAGTTTTCTCACCACCATACCGTTCATCTTTTAAATTTGAATTTGCAATGAAAAACTTGCTAGGGATACCATGAAATGTGAAATCCACATTGCGATCACTATATCACAAACTCACTCTAATTCAAGAACTCGTCATAAGTCAATTACCACGTTGAGATTACTATTTGCAAGGAAAATACGGGCATCGTAATACACATAGATTCGTTCGGCAATTTAAAAGATTCCTTTCGTATTCTCGAATGGTAGGACCCAACGGCATACCAGCCAGACCTTGTCTCATGTTGATCCAAAAAAACGGGCTTGTGTCCTTCTGGTGGCGTGCGTGGTACGCACATTAGCCAACCCCAACCAGTCGAGCCTCCGCGTTTCGAGTCGAAATATCTGGTGGCCAGAATTCCAGCCCTAGGAAATTCCCCTCATGTCCCCAGTCCATAATGACTACCGATGAATAGTGGAGGGATGCTTTAGTAACTAGACAACGTTACCTATGGTGCCGAGCACAGTTCAATTCCCTTGGTCGCCGCTACCCAAGGTCACCCGTTAACTGCATTGCCTAGTACTAATAGGAGTACTACACCAGGATGAGCACAGAATTGAGTCCCTTTGTTCGTGCCTAGTACGAATATATCAGGCAATGCACTGGTACGGACGGATTATCCTTTTACTCTGCATATTTAACTTGTCTGAAGTCTAGCTAAGCAAAATGTTTGACCAAATCCTTTCTTAAGAAATACAACAGGAAAGATGTATCGCTTGAAAATTTATTGCATGATGCAGGTTTTGATATTGTTTCGAATCCTGGATTTTAAATTTTAGAAAATCCAAAAGTGAACAGAGATTCATGAAACTGAGCATGGTCACATGATATGGCACAAATATTCCTACGTGATTGTTTTTCTTCAATTTGAGACAAGCTGCTTATGAGAAGTTGCACAAATGAAGAGCCAAGGTATTTTGGAACAAAGACCTGTCACGTTAAGGCGAAAGCTTTCACTATTGAAAACGTGGGCGTTTACGTACCGCCACGAGTCCCGCTTCTCATTGGTAGGTACCGTCCGAGGAAGCGTGTGAGTCAACGGGAGGCATACGAGAAGACCGCTGCGCCGGCTGACAGGGAGGCGTGCGAGCAGACCGCTGTGTAGGCTCACCCGGAGGCAAGCCCTTTGACCAGGCTCTGCTGCCCACCTTCATCCCAACTGCTCCCACTTTTAATGTCGCCGGCGCCGCAGTTTAAAATCACCCCCGCACTACCCGGTATCGCTACAATCTTCTCTCTTCCTCTCCGATTCTCCCGTCGTCTACCTCCAACCAGCCTGACCTAACCGTATGCCATGCCGCATCACGATGGTCTGCCCTTAATCTTCCAGTTTCCTGAGGAAGACACCCAGCCGGAGTCTCAATAACATAAGGAGATTTGGGACGAGCTTGAACCGGCATTGCGGGAAGACGTCGTGCTTGTCCCCGCTCCCGTTCCGGCTCCCATCGCCCGACTGCGCTAGTGCCCATCCCTGTGGCATTGATGGGCTGGGTGATGCACATTGTCGCCGATCTTGATGCCACGGGGTTCCACGAGGTCCCCAGCAACTTTCACGCGCCCGTGCACCTGCCAGCGCATGCGCCTGCGCGTGCACTGACGCACATGACCGTGCACCTACCAGCGCATCCGCCTGCGCATGCACTGACGTGCGCGCCTGTGCCAGTGCCTGTGCACACGAATGTCTCCGCCTCGCCATTACCAGCGCATGTCCCCGCGTGGGTGCTAGTGCCCCCCTCAGCGGCATGGATGGCCACCTTTGACCTCTTCCTTGCACCAACGCCAGTCGCTTCCTCCCACCAGTTGACTCGCTCCTGGAGACTGAAGTCTAGAACAATGTGGCCTTCCTTGAATCTAGGGCCAACGTCCAGGAGTACGCCAACAAAGGGGCATGACGCCGCCGTCACCGTCGGTCAGTGGCCTGATGACACACAGAGCACGGTAGAGGAGTGATGCAGCAGAGTAGCATAAGTATTTCCCCTAAGTTTTTGAGAACCAAGGTATCAATCCAGTAGGAGGCCACGCTCAAGTCCCTCGTACCTGCACAAAACGATAGCTACTCGCAACCAACGCGATTAGGGGTTGTCAATCCCTTCACGGTCACTTACGAGAGTGAGATCTGATAGATATAATATTTTTGGTATTTTTGGTATAAAGATGCAAAGTACAAAGTAAAGGCAAAGTAAAAAAGCAAAACAAGATTAAAGTAATGGAGATTGATATGATGAGAATAGACCCGGGGGCCATAGGTTTCACTAGTGGCTTCTCTGAAGAGCATAAGTATTCTACGGTGGGTGAACAAATTACTGTTGAGCAATTGACAGAATTGAGCATAGTTATGAGAATATCTGGGCATGATCATGTATATAGGCATCACGTCCGTGACAAGTAGACCGAAACGATTCTGCATCTACTACTATTACTCCACTCATCGACCACTATCCAGCATGCATCTAGAGTATTAAGTTAAAAACAGAGTAACGCCTTAAGCAAGATGACATGATGTAGAGAGATAAATTCATGCAATATGAAATAAACCCCATCTTGTTATCCTCGATGTCAATGATGGAATACGTGCCTTGCTGCCCCTTCTGTCACTAGGAAAGGACACCGCAAGATCGAACCCAAAGCTAAGCACTTCTCCCATGGCAAGAACTACCAATCTAGTTGGCCAAACCAAACGGATAATTCTAAGAGACTTGCAAAGATAACCAATCATACATAAAAGAATTCAGAGAAGATTCAAATATTATTCATAGATAGACTTGATCATAAACCCACAATTCATCGGTCTCAACAAACACACCGCAAAAAGAAGATTACATCGAATAGATGTCCACAAGAGAGGGGGAGAACTTTGTATTGAGATCCAAAAAGAGAGAAGAAGCCATCTAGCTACTAATTATGGACCCGAAGGTCTGAGGTAAACTACTCACACTTCATCGGAGAGGCTATGATGATGTAGAAGCCCTCCGTGATGACGGCCCTCTTCCGGCGGAGCTCCGGAACAGGCCCCAATATGGGATCTCGTGGATACAAAAAGTTGCGGCGGTGGAATTAGGTTTTTGGCTCCTCTTCTGATCGTTTGGGGGTACGTAGGTATATATAGGAGGAAGGAGTACGTCAGTGGAGTTCTGAGGGGCCCACGGGGCAGGGGGCGCGCCCTAGGGGGGGCGCCCCCCACCCTCGTGACCTCCGCTTTGACTCCTTGGAGTAGGGTCCAAGTCTCCCGGATCACGTTCGGCAAGAAAATCACGTTCCCGAAGGTTTTATTCCGTTTGGACTCCGTTTGATATTCCGTTTCTTCAAAACACTGAAATAGGCAAAAAAACAGCAATTCTGGGCTGGGCCTCCGGTTAATAGGTTAGTGCCAAAAATAATATAAAAGTGGAAAATAAAGCCCAATATAGTCCAAAACATTAGATAATATAGCATGGAGCAATCAAAAATTATAGATACGTTGAAGACGTATCAGACATCCCCAAGCTTAATTCTTGCTCGTCCTCGAGTAGGTAAAAGATAAAAAGAGAATTTTTGATGCGGAGTGCTACTTGGCATAATTTCAATGCAAATCTTCTAAATTGTGATATGAATATTCAGATTCAATAGATTCAATACAAAAGTTTATATTGACATAAAAATAATAATACTTCAAGCATACTAACAAAGCAATTAAGTCTTCTCAAAATAACATGGCCAAAGAAAGTTATCCCTACAAAATCATATAGTCTAGCTATGCTCTATCTTCACCACACAAAGTATTTAAATCATGCACAACCCCGATGACAAGCCAAGCAATTGTTTCATACTCTAACTTTTTCAAAACTTTTTCAATCTTCATGCAATACATGAGCGTGAGCCATGGATATAGCACTATAGGTGGAATAGAATGGTGGTTGTGGAGAAGACAAAAAGGTGGGGAAGATAGTCTCACATCAACTAGGCGTATCAACGGGCTATGGAGATACCCATCAATAGATATCAATGTGAGTGAGTAGGGATTGCCATGCAACGGATGCACTAGAGCTATACGTATATGAAAGCTCAAAAAGAAACTAAGTGGGTGTGCATCCAACTTGCTTGCTCATGAAGACCTAGGGCAATTTGAGGAAGCCCATCATTGGAATATACAAGCCAAGTTATATAATGTAAAATTCCCACTAGTATATGAAAGTGATAACATGAGAGACTCTCTACTATGAAGATCATGGTGCCACTTTGAAGCACAAGTGTGGTAAAAGGATAGTAGCATTGCCCCTTTTTATTTATTTTCTTTTTTTTGGGCCTTCTTTTTTTCTTTGGCCTTTCTCTTTTTTGGGACAATGCTCTATTACATGATGATCATCACACTTTTATTTATTTACAACTCAATGATTATAACTCAATTCTAAAACAAAGTATGACTCTATATGGATGCCTCCGGCGGTGTACCGGGATATGCAATGAATCAAGAGTGACAAGTATGAAAAAATTATGAATGGTGGCTTTGCCACAAATACTATGTCAACTACATGATCATGCTAGGCAATATGACAATGATGAATGTGTCATGATGAACTAGATGGTGGAAAGTTGCATGGCAATATATCTCGGAATGGCTATGGAAATGCCGTAATAGGTAGGTATGGTGGCTGTTTTGAGGAAGGTATATGGTAGGTGTATGATACCGGCGAAAGGTGCGCGGTATTAGAGAGGCTAGCAAAGGTGGAAGGGTGAGAGTGCGTATGATCCATGGACTCAACATTAGTCATAAAGAACTCATATACTTATTGCAAAAATCTAGAAGTTATCAAAGCAAAGTATTACGCGCATGCTCCTAGGGGGATAGATTGGTAGGAAAAGACCATCGCTCGTCCCCGACCGCCACTCATAAGGAAGACAATCAATAAATAAATCATGCTCTGACTTCATCACATAACGGTTCACCATACGTGCATGCTACGGGAATCAAAAACTTTAACAGAAGTATTCTTTAAATTCACAACTACTCAACTAGCATGACTTTAATATTATCACCTCCATATCTCAAAACAATTATCATGCTTCAATCCTTTCTTAGTATTCAACACACTCAAAAGAAAGTTTCACAAATCTTGAATACCAAGCATATTATTATTAAGCTAATTACCATGCTATTAAGGGACTCTCAAAATAATTTAAGTGAAGCATGAGAGATCAATAGTTTATTTAAAAGAAATCCACCACCGTGCTCTAAAAGATCTAAGTGAAGCACATAGAGCAAAATTATAACGCTCAAAAGATATAAGTGAAGCACATAGAGCAAAACTACTTAGCTCAAAAGATATAAGTGAAGCACATAGAGTATTCTATCAAATTTTAATTCATGTATGGCTCTCTCAAAAGGTGTGTACAGCAAGGATGATTGTGGCATACTAAGACACAAAGACACAAACAATACAAGACGCTCCAAGCAAAACACATATCATGTCGGTGAATAAAAATATAGCTCCAAGTAAATCACCGATGGAAGTGGACGAAAGAGGGGATGCCTTCCGGGGCATCCCCAAGCTTTGACTTCTTGGTGTCCTTGGATTATCTCTGGGGTGCCATGGTCATCCCCAAGCTTAGGCTCTTGCCACTCCTTGTTCCATAATCCATCAAAAGAATTCACCCAAAACTTGAAAACTTCACAACACAAAACTTAAAGTAGAAAACTCGTGAGCTCCATTAGCGAAAGAAATAAAAGACCACTTCAAGGTACTGTAATGAACTCGTTATTTATTTATATTGGTGTTATACCTACTGTATTCCAACTTATCTATGGATTATAAACTATTTTACTAACCATAGATTCATCAAAATAAGTAAACAACACACGAAAAACAGAATCTGTCAAAAACAGAACAGTCTGTAGTAATCTGTAGCTAGCACAATATCTGGAACCCCAAAAATTCTAAAATAAATTTACGTACGTGAGGAATTTATCTATTAATCATCTTCAAAAAGAATTAACTAAATATCACTCTTCAAATAAAAATGACAGAAGTTCTCGTGAGCGCTAAAGTTTCTTTTTTTTACAGCAAGTTCAACAAGACTTTCCCCAAGTCTTCCCAACTGTTCTACTTGGCACAAACACTAATTAAACACAAAAAACACAACCAAAACAGAGGCTAAATAATTTATTTATTACTAAACAGGAGCTAAAAGCAAGGAATAAAAATAAAACTGGGTTGCCTCCCAACAAGCGCTATCGTTAACGCCCCTAGCTAGGCATAAAAGCGAGGATAGATCTAGGTATTGTCATCTTTGGTAGGCAATCCATAAGTGGCTCTCATGATAGTTTCATATGGCAATTTTATTTTATTTCTAGGAAAGTGTTCCATGCCCTTTTTTAATGGAAATTGAAATCTAATATTCCCTTCCTTCATATCAATAATCAAACCAACTGTTCTAAGGAAAGGTCTACCAAGAATAATAGGGCAAAAGAATTGCAATCTATATCAAGAACAATGAAATCTACGGGCACATAATTCCTATTTGCAACAATAATAACATAATTAATCCTTCCCATAGGTTTCTTAATAGTAGAATCTGCAAGATGCAAGTTTAGAGAGCAATCATCAAAATTACGGAAATCTAGCAAATCACACAAAGTCTTGGGAATAGTGGAGACACTAGCACCCAAATCACACAAAGCATAAAACTCACGATCTTTAATTTTAATTTTAATAGTTGGTTCCCACTCATCATAGAGTTTTCTAGGGATAGAAACTTTCAACTCAAGTTTTTCTTCATAAGATTGCATCAAGGCATCAACAATATGCTCGGTGAAGGCTTTACGTTGACTATAAGCATGTGGAGAATTTAGCACGGATTGCAACAAGGAAATACAATCAATTAAAGTGCAATTTTCATAATTAAATTCCTTGAAATCCAATATAGTGGGTTTATCAACATTTTTATTTCTTTCAATCCCACTTTCATCAATTTCATCATAAAGATCTAAATACTCCGAATTTTTAGAACGCCTTATAGGTAAAGGAAGATCATATTCAGTTTCATCAAGATTCATATTGCAAAACAAAGATTTAATAGGTGACACATCAATAACTTTTAGATCTTCATCTTGATTTTCATAGGAATTGGAAGAAGACGCTTTAATAAAGGCATCTTTAGAAGAACGCATCCTAGCGGTTCTTTCCTTGCACTCATCAATGGAAATTCTCATGGATTGGAGAGACTCATTGATATCATGCTTAGGAGGAATAGATCTAATCTTTAAAGAATCAATCTCAAGAGAAATTCTATCAACATTTCTAGCCAAATCATCAACTTTAAGCAATTTCTCTTCAAGCAAAGCATTAAAATTCTTTTGTGAATTCATAAACTCTTTAACACTATTCTCAAATTCAGAGGGCATCTTATTACAATTTCCATAAGAGTTGTTGTATGAATGCCCATAATTATTAGACGGATTACTAGGATATGGCCTAGGATTAAAATTCCCTCTATAAGCATTGTTACCAAAATTATTCCTACCAACAAAATTCACATCCATAGATTCATTGTTATTCTCAATCAAAGTAGAAGAAGGCATATCATTAGGATCAGAAGAAACACTCTTAGTAGCAAATAATTTCATAAGTCCATCCATCTTTCCACTCAAAACATTGATTTCTTCTATCACATGCACTTTTTTACTAGAAGATCTTTCAGTATGCCATTGAGAATAATTAACCATAATATTATCTAGGATTTTAGTAGCATCTCCTAAAGTGATTTCCATAAAAGTGCCTCCCACGGCCGAATCTAAAAGATTTCTAGAAGCAAAATTCAATCCGGCATAAAAATTTTGTATAATCATGCACAAATTCAAACCATGAGTAGGGCAATTACGTATCATTAATTTCATTCTCTCCCAAGCTTGTGCAACATGTTCATGATCAAGTTGCTTAAAGTTCATAATATCATTTCTAAGAGAGATGATCTTAGTGGGAGGGAAATACTTAGAGATAAAAGCATCTTTGCACTTGTTCCAAGAATCAATACTATTTTTAGGCAAAGACGAAAACCAAGCTTTAGCATGATCTCTAAGCGAAAAAGGAAATAGCTTCAACTTAATGACATTATTATCGACATCTTTTTTCTTTTGCATATCACATAAATCAACGAAGCTATTCAGATGAGTAGCGGCATCTTCACTAGGAAGGCCGGCGAATTGATCTTTCATAACAAGATTCAACAAAGCAGTATTAATTTCACAAGATTCAGCATCGGTAAGAGGAGCAATCGGAGTGCTAATAAAATCATTGTTGTTGGTATTGGTGAAGTCACACAATTTAGTATTATCTTGAGCCATCGAGACAAACAAGCAAACTAGCACACAAGCAAACAAGAGCAAACGGGCAAAAGAGGCAAATAGAGAGGGAAGATAGAGAGAGAGAGAGAGAGAGGGCGAATAAAACGGCAAGGGTGAAGTGGGGGAGAGGAAAATGAGAGGCAAATGGCAAATAATGTAGTGCGAGAGATAGGGATTGTGATGGGTACTTGGTATGTTGACTTTTTGCGTAGACTCCCCGGCAACGGCGCCAGAAATCCTTCTTGCTACGTCTTGAGCTTGTGTTGGTTTTCCCCGAAGAGGAAGGGATAATGCAGCAGAGTAGCGTAAGTATTTCCCTCAGTTTTTGAGAACCAAGGTATCAATCGAGTAGGAGGCCACGCTCAAGTCCCTCGTACCTGCACAAAATGATAGCTACTCACAACCAACGCGATTAGGGGTTGTCAATCCCTTCATCACTTACGAGAGTGAGATCTGATAGATATAATATTTTTGTTATTTCTGTTATAAAGATGCAAAGTAAAAAGTAAAGGCAAAGTAAAAAGCAAAACAAGATTAAAGTAATGGAGATTGATATGATGAGAATAGACCCGGGGGCCATAGGTTTCACTAGTGGCTTCTCTCAAGAGCATAAGTACTCTACGGTGGGTGAACAAATTATTGTTGAGCAATTGATAGAATTGGGCATAGTTATGAGAATATCTAGGCATGATCATGTATATAGGCATCACGTCCGTGACAAGTAGACCGAAACGATTCTGCATCTACTACTATTACTCCACTCATCGACCGCTATCCAGCATGCATCTAGAGTATTAAGTTAAAAAAAGAGTAACACCTTAAGCAAGATGACATGATGTAGAGAGATAAATTCATGCAATATGAAATAAACCCCGTCTTGTTATCCTCGATAGCAACGATGCAATATGTGCCTTGCTGCCCCTTCTGTCACTGGGAAAGGACACCACAAGATCGAACCACAAGCTAAGCACTTCTCCCATGGCTAGAACTACCAATCTAGTTGGC
The DNA here is from genome assembly GCF_003073215.2 of Triticum urartu. Classification (NCBI taxonomy): domain Eukaryota; kingdom Viridiplantae; phylum Streptophyta; class Magnoliopsida; order Poales; family Poaceae; genus Triticum; species Triticum urartu. The sequence continues at coordinate 484,157,595 of NC_053025.1, forward strand.
CAAACCAAACGGATAATTCGAAAAGACTTGCAAAGATAACCAATCATACATAAAAGAATTCAGAGAAGATTCAAATATTATTCATAGATAGACTTGATCATAAACCCACAATTCATCGGTCTCAACAAACACACCGCAAAAAGAAGATTACATAGAGTAGATGTCCACAAGAGAGGGGGAGAACTTTGTATTGAGATCCAAAAAGAGAGAAGAAGCCATCTAGCTACTAACTATGGACCCGAAGGTCTGAGGTAAACAACTCACACTTCATCGGAGAGGCTATGATGATGTAGAAGCCCTCCGTGATGACGGCCCTCTTCCGGCGGAGCTCCAGAACAGGCCCCAAGATGGGATCTCGTGGATACAGAAAGTTGCGGTGGTGGAATTAGGTTTTTGGCTCCTCTTCTGATCGTTTGGGGGTACGTAGGTATATATAGGAGGAAGGAGTACGTCGGTGGAGCTCCGAGGGGCCCACGAGTCAGGGGGCGCGCCCTAGGGGGGCGCCCCCCACCCTCGTTACCTCCTCTTTGACTCCTTGGAGTAGGGTCCAAGTCTCCTGGATCACGTTCGGCGAGAATATCACGTTCCCGAAGGTTTTATTTCGTTTGGACTCTGTTTGATATTCCGTTTCTTCAAAACCCTGAAATAGGCAAAAAAAAGCAATTCTGGGCTGGGCCTCTGGTTAATAGGTTAGTCCCAGAAATAATATAAAAGTGGAAAATAAAGCCCAATATAGTCCAAACATTAGATAATATAGCATGGAGCAATCAAAAATTATAGATACGTTGGAGACGTATCAAGGAGCCACTTCCCACCGGAAGACCCCCCCCCCCCCCCCCCCCCCCCCCCCCGGGAAGCCCCCCCCCCCCCCCCCGCTGCCGCGTAATCTAAATTTGCCATGAAAAACGTTTGGATTGCCACGAAAAACACACAGAACAACATGAGCTTGTATGTTTGCACCGAAAACTTGATTATTTACATCAGATTCAGTCAGTTCAGTATTGATTGGGGGAGTTATAAAATAAGTAGAAATTGGATTCATTTTCTTATAGATTCCCTACATACAAGCAGTTTTACAACACCGTCGGATTTAATTATTGGCCAGAAATTGAACAAGTGAATTAGATATAATCAGGGATGTGATGTACCTGCTCGTTGCGCATGCTGCTCTTGCAAGCTGCGTCTGTCCGTTTGTGCAAGCTCGATTCCATGCCCGTGCTGCCACCGCTGCCTCCCACACAGGCTACACCCAGGGTTGGATCTTCATCTTCTTGTCCTTCCATTCTCTTGAAGCCCGGTGACTGCCCTCCAACGAGGGCGCGAGGAAGTGCTGTGTCAGTTTGTCCAGCGGCGGCTAGGTTAGGAGCGAACCATACTGGAGGCTGGAGCAAAGGAGTTGGGATTTTTCTTGCTGTCAATCGATATGGGAGGCGCTCGTTTGGGCGGCGAGCCTGCTTTAGGGCCTGCCTTGCACTTACATTATTGGCCCATCCAAATTGAAACATTTTTCTTCATTTTTTACATTGCCTGCTTGTGCATTGGGACGAACAAAACTAGCCTGGGCCAACCTGGACGACTCATACTTGGTGCACACTTTCCAGCCACCCAAGGCGGCTGCCCATACAAGCCCCTACAGTTGCGTCGCCCCTTTTTGCGTGTATGATTGGGGTAGTGAAAAATATTCCAGTGGCGCTTTTGATTTACCCGAAGAATGGTTGAATTGCTTGTTTCTATGAACTGAGTTCGCCAATAATGCGAAGGATGCTAGTCTTTTCATCCTATTGTAGATTGCTTATATCTCGATATGCCAAATGTAATCACATGAAATATACAGTAAAAGCCAGTGTGATGTGTGTGGCTATAACTAGTCTGACTACACGTCCTCATATAACATATCAAGGACGCACCATCTTACCAGATTAACCATTCGACTTACCAATGCAGTGTGGGAAGAAAGAAGTATTGGGACTGCGTGTCCAAGCAATTGATGCCATGGTCTCCTTCGTAGAACCTTCTAAGCGAAAAAGAAGTTGCAGTGTGCCTGTACAAAGAGCTAGCGTGAGTTCAGTTAGCTGCTCCTTGGAATTTTAGTTAGCCACTTATTGCAAAATTGTTCAATTACGTTGCTTGGCTTAATTTAGTTTTCTACTGATTAAATAATGCCATAGCATGTTAATCCTATTATAGATTGCGCCTATCTATGTGTTTGACACTTACTGTTAAGAATTACCTATTTTCCTGAACTTAAATAGCTACTTAAGCATGTAGATAGCTGGTCATATGTACTTCTAGGGTGCAACAGAATTCACGTGTAATTTACGTTCTGATACCCTATTTGTTTAAATGGTTTGTTGTTATCACTTGTAGCACTAGTAATGTTTGCATGTTCATAGATAGAAAACTGTCAGGTTTATATGAGGGACACCTCTTTTTAACTTATATATGTGTTGGAATCATTTTGCTTACATCAAAGAAATTTACAAATGTCTGTGCTGCTGGCAAACGGTACCAACTTGTTACTTTAATACGTTGCCAAGAACTTGCTAGTCTTACTAGTTCATGTGTAATTAAATACTTTGCCAAAACTGGTTAGTTTTACTAGTTTGATGTTAATTTCTTATGGCTCTTGCAGAACTTTATTTATTGATTGCTTGCATTCAAGTTTGCAGGATCCAACTGTAACTCCGTTGGCACAACATGTATGTTTTCAGAAACTTCCTTATTTACCTGGTTTGCTGCTGTAACTTGTTGTTGTAATCATCTTACCAACTTCAAGTTTTCAGGATCCAATTGGAAGTCCAATTGCACAACAGGTACATTTTCAAAAATATATTTGTGTAACGGGTTTGCTGTTGTAACTTGTTGCTCTAATCAAGTTACTAACTACTCAACTTATTAGGATCCAAGAGAAACTCCAATGCCACAACAAATTCCTTTTGCAAAACTTGTTTGTTTAACTGCTTTGTTGCTGCAATCGGTTGCTCTAATCACGTTACTGGCTACTCAACTTTTCAGGATCCAAGAGAAACTCCAATGCCACTATAGGTACCTTTTGCAAAACTTGTTTGTTTAACTCCTTTGCTGTTGCGACAACCGGTTACAATGATGTTAATAACTACTTTTCAGCATCCAATTGAAACTCTTTAATTCATTGTTTGTTTAACTGGTCTACTGTTATAACTCCCAGTTGAGATGTTTTGCTAACTTCAACTTTTCGGAATCCAATCGGAACTTTAATGGAAAAACAGGTTAGCCCAAGATCAAAGAGCGAGGTCCCCATGGACGTTGTATCATCCCACAGCAGTGGCAATGACCCAATAGTGCATTGCTACGTCTTGAGCTTGTGTTGGTTTTCCTCAAAGAGGAAGGGATGATGCAGCAGAGTAGCGTAAGTATTTTCCTCAGTTTTTGAGAACCAAGGTATCAATCCAGTAGGAGGCCACGCTCAAGTCCCTCGTGCCTGCACAAAACGATAACTACTCGCAACCAACGCGATTAGGGGTTCTCAATCCCTTCACGGTCACTTACGAGAGTGAGATCTGATAGATATAATATTTTTGGTACTTTTGGTATAAAGATGCAAAGTAAAAAGTAAAGGCAAAGTAAAAAAGCAAAGTAAGATTAAAGTGATGGAGATTGATATGATGAGAATAGACCCGGGGGCCATAGGTTTCACTAGTGGCTTCTCTCAAGAGCATAAGTATTCTACGGTGGGTGAACAAATTACTGTTGAACAATTGACAGAATGGAGCATAGTTATGAGAATATCTAGGCATGATCATGTATATAGGCATCACGTCCATGACAAGTAGATCAAAATGATTCTGCATCTACTACTATTACTCCACTCATCGACCGCTATCCAGCATGCATCTAGAGTATTAAGTTAAAAACAGAGTAACGCCTTAAGCAAGATGACATGATGTAGAGAGATAAATTCATGCAATATGAAATAAACCCCATCTTGTTATCCTCGATGGCAACGATGCAATACGTGCCTTGCTGCCCCTTCTGTCACTAGGTAAGGACGCCGCAAGATCAAACCCAAAGCAGTGTTAATTAGGCCGTGGGGACCAGTAGTCAGTGGCTCTGAGGAGGGTTAGCTGGCGGTGATTAGCGCTAATCACGCGGCCACGTCGGCTCGCCGGAGTCCCACCGGCGACGACCAAATCTACGGCAGAAGCTCGCCGGGGTGCGCTATAGGCATCGTATGGACGCGTGAAGGCCACCAGAATGTAGCCCGAGCACGCCCGCATCTAGCTAGCCGCACGGGAGGCCGCGTGGTCACCGGAATTGACAACGGCGAGCGCATCCGCGGTGGCCGGAGTTCGGACGTGGAAGGGGTCGACGCTACGGTGCACTAGAGGGGAAACCGAAGGGTGCCGCGGGCTCCTGGGAGTGCGGCGAACACGGTGACGCGCTCAGGCGCAAGCTGGGGTGGCCCTGGCCACGGTGGTGAGGAACTACGACGGCGGTGAGCTCTCGGGTCCAGTGGTTAGTGCGGCTACGGCACGCAAACGAGGAAGAGAGGAGAGGGGAAACAACAAGGTGCTCACGGCGAGGCCGTCGGGGTGCTCAGCAGGCTCGGGACGCGTCGAGGAGGGCACACAGTCGCCGGTGATCTCGGTGGACAGAGGAAGAAGAAGGCGTCGGGGTCGGTGCTTGGAGGTGTCCGGCGTCGCGTGAGTCGTCGAGGAGGCGTAGACGATGGAGGCGGAGCTCACGGGCACGTTAGAGGGGCGAGGGGGTGGCTCTAGTGACGACTACGGTGAACGGCAGCGAGGATGGCGCTCGGCCATCGCAGGAAAGGGTGAGGGAGACGAGGGGGAGAGAAGGGAGGGGTGCAGAGGGGTGCTGGGCGTCTTCGTGGCGCTCGGATGGGGACGAGGAGGCAACAGGAGGTGGAAGCAGGAGGTGGCCGCGGGTGCGCGCACCGGCGAGACGCCTCTGCCTACTGGCAGAGGTGGCTGACGACTGGCACAAGCCAGGTGGGCTGGGCCAGCACAGGTGAGGCCCAGGTGGGTCTCTCTCTCTCTCTTTATTTTTCTTTTCTATTTTTCTGTAAACTTTGTGGCTTTTCTAAAAATACCTAGACCCTTTCAAAACTCACCAAACTGAACATGCCCACTGTATAGAATATATCCAACATGGAACATTTCAATTTAGGATTACTTGGGCATTTAAAATATTTACTAGCATTTAAATGCCCAAATTCAAATAACATATGATTTAATCCAGTGACCTTTGGATGACCTAGAAAGTTTTGCACCATTTTTTACAGAGGTTTTAGACCAAGACAAAGATGATGAACATTTTGAAGGGCATTTCAGGATCATTGAAAAAATATATTTTAGTAACCCTAGTTGGATTAAGTGGTGCTGGGGGTTTTGTGCCATCCCCATTTCAACTTTCCGAGGAAAAGTAAACATGATGCATGGAGGTTATGCAAGGATAGGCAAGACTAAGCTATGGTTGTGACAGCTCACCCCCACTAAACAAGAATCTCGTCCCGAGATTCAAGCGTAGGGTAAGATGAAGGGGGATGCAAACTTAACCCAATCTTCACAATCCAAGTTGCACTTCATAAGAACGTTGGTTCGATCACCATCTTTGTCTCGATGTCTTGCTCTGAGAACTCCAACCAACATGATAACGAGAGGGAAGGGAAAACTCTAGAAGGATCGATCTTCTCGAAGATCGAACAACTCAGGATCAACTCATGGAGTGAGACATAGGAACATCTCTCCAATCGAGACACAAAGTTCACATCACGGTGATGGAAAGAAGCGGATGATAAAGGTTCAAATTTGGTAGGCAACAATTCCACGCTTAAGTAGGATGGTGCATGGTTTCAAAGTAGCGAGGAGATAATTGCCATGATACCATAACGAGACATCTTAAGGAAGGTGACTCGCAGAAATATCCCCTTAAGTGGCAAAAAGAATTACTTGTGATTCAGAGATCATTGAAACTCTTCATACCAGCTTAAGGCAATTTACAATTAATCGTTTGAAATAGCTCGAAGAAATGGCATACTCGGACTAGGATGGATGATGTGGACTACCTTGTTGAAGACAACGCAAGGGATGATTTGCTTACGCGTGCTCTCAAGAACTTGAGCATTTCCATATTCATCAAGGTTCTACCAACATCCGTGGCAAGGATCCTGGCAACACAACATACTACCATGATGACTAGTGATGGATGATGCGGATACAAAGGAAGATAACACCTTCTCAGATCTTCCCTTAGGAATCTGGACGATCGACCGGGAGACATTTAGCACTCCGCTTCTAATGTTCTCCTTGATGTGCTAGCTTAATCCATTCATAGATATGGTTTGATATTGTAACGCCCCGAGACCGATGTGCCAGGTGTTGTCCAGTTATTCACTGTTGTTTCCTTGTCATTGCTTGCGTGTCATGCATTGCATATCATGTCATCATGTGCATTTCATTTGCATACGTGTTCGTCTCATGCATTCGAGCATTTTCCCCGTTGTCCGTTTTGCATTCCGGTGCTCCGTTCTCCTCCGGTGGTCATTTCTAGCTTTCTTTCGTGTGTGGAGATTAAACATTTCCGGATTGGACCGAGACTTGCCAAGCGGCCTTGGTTTACTACCGGTAGACCGCCTGTCAAGTTTTGTACCATTTGGACTTCGTTTGGTACTCCAACGGTTAACCGAGGGACCGAAAAGGCCTCGTGTGTGTTGCAGCCCAACACCCCTCCAATTTGGCCCAAAACCCACCAAACTCTGCTCCATGTCCTAGAGCGTTCGATCACGATCGCGTGGCCGAAAACCGCACCTCATTTGGACTCTCCTAGCTCCCTCTATGCCTATATATACACCCCCCCATTCCAAATTCGCGGATCCTCTCCCCCTAACACTAAAATCCCAGATCCGCGCCGGCCGGACACGTCCGCCCCGGCCGGACGCGTCCGCTCCGAGCCGCCAGCCACCCCGCGCTCGCCACGTGGCAAGCCGCCGCCGTCCCCGCCCGCGGCCCACCCAGCCCGCAGCCGGCCCCGCCAGCCCGAGGCCGCCGCCGCCCGCGCCCTTCGCCCGCCGCCGTCGCCCTCCACTCCGGCGCTGCGCCGCCGCGGCTCGCCCCGCCGGCCGCCGTCGCCACCTCGTCGCCGGGCCGCCGCAGACGCCGTCGCCGCCCCGAGCCGCCGCGGAGCTCGCCGGCGTCGCCCGGCCACCGGACGTCGCCCCCGCCGGCGTCCTCGTCTTCGCCGGAGTCACCTCGGGAGGCGCGCCCCGACCCGGTTGCTACCGTGATCCGAAACCCTAGATCCAGATCTGGGTAGTTTTTTTTCACAGTCCTCAGAATTATTAGTCCAAGTGCTCCTGTTCGAGGCTCCGTAACTTTGCATCCGTAGCTCCGATTTGGGCATATAGCATATCAGAATGTTCATCTCATAGAGTACACCATTTCATTCCATAGCATCATTTTCATTTGAGCTCATCTTGATGCCCGAAATGCTGTTAGAAGGAGGCTTCGTGAGTTATTTGTCAGATCTGCTAGTTCATCTTAGACTTTTGTCATTTTTGCCATGATTATTGTGTGCATGATATGCCTGTGAGTCCTTCATATGTTTTATTAAGGGTCTTGTTATCTTTCCAGAGGTGCAACCCATGCATTTTTAGGATGTGTGTGGTGACTTGTGCAAGCTTGCAAAGTAAGGCACCCGGTAAATCTGTTTTCAGGGACTTAGTAGTTTTCACTAAGTCTGGGATTATTTAGTTCATGATGCCATATGTTCTTGTTGTTCCCTAGTAATCCGTGACTCTTTTGAGGATGATCAGTAAGGGAGTTTTGTTAATCTTGTAGTTATCTATCCATCCATGTCTTTGTTTGCAATTATGGAGAAACCTAGCTTGAGTCGATCGAGCTCTACTTTTGCTTCGTTGTGAATCTGGGCAGATCGTCAACTTGTTTGCGATTTTGCCAATGTTATTGTAGTGGATCCGTGCATTCTATGCCTTTGTTATTGCCATGTCTAGCTTGTATTTTGTGCCTTCTTATGGGATGTATGCTTGCCTTGCCATGAATTGCACCGTAGTGAGTGCATCGAGCTCATTTACATGCCTTCGTGAGTTATATTTCAGCATGTCTCAGTTTTCACCAAGTTTGAAAACTGATTATGCTTTTGCTATGTTCGTGTGCTTGTTAGTATATTTTGTGATCCCTTTTGGCTCAAGGTCACTAAGGGACTTTTATTAAGCTTGTTGAGTAGCTCCATGCCATGTCTTTCTTTGTCATGTACAGGTCCTGTAGCATGTTGTTTTGTTGCTCCGAAGAGGGCTATATGATCTGAAATTCCAGACAAGTGTTAATTTCACTAAGTCTGAGATCTGTTTTACCATTTGCGTTTTTGCCATGCTTGTTTGAACCTGTTAATGGATGATTTGGACGTAGATCAGTGCTAGACTTTTGTTAAGCATCTTGAATGCTTCCCTGCAATATATTTTGATGCCATTTTTGGGTGCTGTAGCATGTTCATCTCATTGCATTTAGATGCCTACTTGCTGTAAATTGCAGACCGGTGTCATTTTTGAATCGCTTGCCATTTCCAAACCGTAACTCCGATTCCGGTGATCTTTATATCGTTTTCAAGCGATTTCACCTCATCTTTCCAGTGGCACCTTTGTAATTCCATGTTGAGGCCAGGTTCATGCATTTCCTGTCATATCTTGCATTTTGCATCCCGCATCGCATCTCGCATAGCATATCATCATTTCATCATATTGCTTGGTCTTGCACGTGGTTGATTGTATCCTTGTTGCTTGTTTGTCTTGTTTGGGTAGAGCCAGGAGACGAGTTCGCTAACGAGGACCCCGTTGGGTTTGCTCTTGAGGATCCAGTCAACTCTGACAACTGTGCAGGCAAGATGATCATACCCTCGAAATCACTACTATTTTTTGCTATGCTAGTTTGCTCGCTCTTTTGCTATGCCATTGCTACGATGCCTACCACCTTGCTTGCAAGCCTCCCAAATTGCCATGTCAAAACTCTAACCCACCATTGTCCTAGCAAACCATTGATTGGCTATGTTACCGCTTTGCTTAGCCCCTCTTATAGCGTTGCTAGTTGCAGGTGAAGATTGGAGGCCGTTCCTTGTTGGAACATCTTTTATTTAATTGTTGGGATATCATTATATTGCCATGTTATCTTAAATGCATCTATATACTTGGTAAAGGGTGGAAGGCTCGGCCTCTCGCCTAGTGTTTTGTTCCACTCTTGCCACCCTAGTTTCCGTCATATCGGTGTTATGTTCCCGGATTTTGCGTTCCTTACGCGGTTGGGTTATAATGGGAACCCCTTGATAGTTCGCCTTGATTAAAGCTTTTCCAGCAATGCCCAACCTTGGTTTTACCATTCCCCACCTAGCCTCTTTTTCCCTTGGGTTACCGGAGCCCGAGGGTCATCTTATTTTAAACCCCCCCCCCGGCCAGTGCTCCCTCTGAGTGTTGGTCCGAATTGAGCTGCCTGCGGGGCCACCTCGGGGAAACTTGAGGGTTGGTTTTACTCGTAGCTAGTCTCATCTGAGTGTGCCCTGAGAACGAGATATGTGCAGCTCCTATCGGGATTTGTTGGCACATTCGGGCGGTGTTGCTGGTCTTGTTTTAAGCTGTCGAAGTGTCTTGAATTACCGAGATGCCGAGTCTGATCGGAACGTCTTGGGAGGAGGTCTATTCCTACGTTGACCATGAGAGCTTGTCATGGGCTAAGTTGGGACTCCCCTGCAGGGATTGATCTTTCGAAAGCCGTGCCCGCGGTTATGGGCAGATGGGAATTTGTTAATGTCCGGTTGTAGATAACTTGAACCTTAACTTAATTAAAATGAATCAACTGAGTGTGTTACCGTGATGGCCTCTTCTCGGCGGAGTCCGGGAAGTGGACACGGTGTTGGAGTAATGTTTGCGCAGGTTGTTCTCTAGCTTCTCGCTCGTGCTTTGCCTCCTCTTCTCGCTCTCTTTTGCGAATAAGTTAGCCACCATACTTGCTAGTCGCTTGCTGCAGCTCCACTCATATTTTACCTTGCCATACCTATAAGCTTGAATAGTCTTGATCGCGAGGGTGCGAGATTGTTGAGTCCCTGTGGCTCACATATTACTATTACACCAGATGCAGGGCCCGATGATTCCGCTCCAGGAGACGCGTAGAGCTCAAGTGGGAGTTCGACGAAGACTCTCAACGATACTACGTTTCCTTTCCCGATGATCAGTAGTGGTGCCCAGTTGGGGGTGATTGGGACCGTGTCGCATGTTGGGTTCTCTTTTATTTTGGCGCCGTAGTCGGGCCATGAGTGTTTGGTTGATGTAATGTTATTTATGTACTTGATTGACATGGCGAGTGTAAGCCAACTATGTTATCTCCCCTTTTATTATTCATATTACATGGGATGTTGTGAAGATTGCCTAACTTGCGACATATGCCTTCAATGCGATTATGTCTCTAAGTCGTGCCTCGACACGTGGGAGCTATAGTCGCATCGAGGGTGTTACAATTGGTATCAGAGCCTTCCCCGACCTTAGGAGCCCCATTGCTTGATCGTTTTGAGCGGCCGAGTTGTGTCTAGAAAAATGTTTTGAGTCTTTTAGGAATTATATATCGGAGAGATTAGGAATTCTTTTTACTTCCCAGTCTCCTCATCGCTCTGGTAAGGCATCCTGACGTAGAGTTTTGACTCTTCTCTTCTCAAATTTCACTAAAAAAAATTTAGGATCACGCGGGTATCTTGGAATCGTTCCGATGGTTTTATGATGAGAACATTGACTTGGTGCCTCCTGTCAGGGGTTTAGTGGAAGTGTCCCGGGGAGTTGAGCTCTGAGATGTTGTCATCATAATTTTATCGTTGCAGTTCTGGAATACCTGAGTTTAGTACGCCGACATCTAAAATCTCTTTTATGCAGTTCGTTGGTGAGATAACCTCGACGCCACCCAATACTGGGGCGGGAGTTCGGGAGTATCGCCATAACTTGTATAACGAATGCTTTTCGAAGGTTGAGGTAGATGATTTCCGAAGGTTTCTTGGTTATGTGTTGAAGGATGGATACAGCTGGATGTAGGATTTGTTAGTTTTGGGTGAGATATTATGCTTCCCCTGTATCCCCAACACCTGATTGCATAACCGGAAAGTTTCGGGAGTTTCATAGGTGGGAATTCAAGTAGGCCCCACCACATATCTTTCCGACAGATGTATGATATGAAATTGGGGTTCGACGTCTAGTGGTCCGCCTATTCACGGTCGGTTTTACAGTGGTCTCGTTGTGTCTTAAAGAGTCCTTGGCTATGCCGACTCGGGGATGCTTCGTATGTCATGTGCACTGCCTTGTAGATGATGGTGCTGTACGATCGAGCCCGTGTAGGCCCCACCACAAAAACTTCGGACGAAATCTCTATCATATGTTTGTTCCGGCTTATTTTGCAAGCCAATCCTTTGTTTTTGTTTTGAGTTGTGGTATTCGAGTTGCTTTGAAGTCAAATGTTGATTCCATACCTTCCCCAAATGGTGTTCTCATATTCCTATGTGAATACTAATCCTTCTCGATCATCGAGTTTCTCATTTCAATTTCTTTTCAACCGGTGTGTCTCTCCTCAAGTGGATCCGATCATTTCAACATCTGCAAGATCAAGTATCAGCTCTCTCAACGGCGTTCGTTTCATCCATCTCTAAGTTTTCTTTCTTTTTCCCACCCTCCCTCCCTTTTTTTTTCTTCGAGGACCCAGATTTCTTCATCGGGTATCCATTCAACTCATGTGAAGTCACTCCATTCTTTTCATCAATATTCTTACCCGGTGGTTCTCAAGGAGATGTTCTACTAGTTCGTCATTCTTCATTCTTTTCTTCTCCGGTGGAACCAATTCAAGCTTTCGGTGTTGATCATATCTTTTTCCATGTTTCAAATATCTTCTCATGCCAGTGCACCTCATATTCATTCACTTCTCTCCATTTAATTGTTCCGGAGTGCTCAAGATATCTCGAAGATTCGTGTTTCAACTCTGCATTCGTTCAAGCTCTTTCGAGATTGGTATCTCATTCAAGTCATTTAATTCAACCGGTGCAACCTCTCTTTTTAATCATTTCAACGGTGTTTCTTTTGAGTGGGCCCTAACCCACAGGTCTTTTCCCAGGATCTTACCTGACTCTTCTTATTTCCCGGAGCTGTCCTAAATTACTTTTAAAGTTTGACGTAAGAATGAGTTATAATTAGTCAAATGTCTTCTCCAAGATCTTCCAAATTCTTTTCATCGTTGGTTCAACCTCTTCGTTTTGATTCTTCCGGTGTGCATCAATAATTCTTGGTGGTGTTTCTCGTCGTCATTTGAAGACCGAAGAAGATTTTTCTCTCAATCTTTCTCCATTCTCTTCAAGATTCGCGATTCTATCTTGTTGCCATCCTCTCATAATTATTTGCGATTGTGAGATATTCTTTTCAAACAACGGAGCAATTCAGGAGCCTTTTCAGTTTGTTTATCCAGAGTCCATCAATTCAGGTTTATTCATTCTCAGTTGTCAGTTATCATTCTCCTATCTTGCCGGTGCATCATTCAAATATCCTCTATTAAACTCGCGATTTTTCGTTCACTTGCATCTAAATTCTCTCAAGCTTCTTCGTTCATTTTATATTTCTTCCCGGTGTTTCTTTATGTTTTATTCGTGCTTTTCAAATTCTACCGGTGGTTCCTTGAAGACCTTCTCAAGTTTATGTTTTATCTCTCTTAATCCTTGATACGAGAATGAGTAGTATGCCAAATCCATTATTTGTCATCAAGTTAATTGATGAAGGATAAGCATAATGTAAAATATTCTTGTTTCATCCAAGTGATTAATTCCTTATTCCGGAGGCTCATCAAATTCTCGGATTCTTTTGCTTCATCTTTATTTTCCAGAGTTCCTAGCTTTCTCACATTATCTCGTCGCGAAGCTCCTTCTAAATCATTACAAGGGTTCACCTTGTGTTTTCAACTTCTCCTTCTTTTCGTTATTCTTTTGTTATCGGAGTTTCTTCTTGAAGGTTCTACATGATGGTTCATAAAGGATTTAATTCCTTTTCGAAGTTTTCATCGACATTCTTTTCTAAGGAGTTCAAGCATTCTTCATCTTGCAATCCGGAGTTCAATTCTTTCTACCGCATCATTTGAGGTGGTATTATGTCATTCTTGATGATTTCCCTATGTGGTTCATGATTCACATGTTGTCAAGATTGAGATATCTTAAATCCATCAAGCTCGTCATGGGAGTTATCTTGGGATATATTTCACCTAAAGCCTTCCCTAAGGATTGTTGCTATCTATGGTGCAAATAAATGATCCAAGCTCTTCTTTATCCTCCCGGCGAAATACTTTCTCGTCTCCTTGTTCAAATAAATACAATTCTTTTCCCGTGAGTGGAAGGTTTTCATCTCGTAATTTGAGATGTACTCCACAAGACCATATCAAGCTTATCATTTCATTGTTGGTTTTCCAACAAATCCGCTCGACCCGTTTCCTAAGGATGCCTTCTCAAACTCTTTTGTGATAGAAGTTGGCATTTGCTTCTCCATTCTTTTATTTCAATTATCTATATTATATTCTTTCGTTCCGGAGGCATTGTGAGGTTGATATTTTTCAACCCATCTTCTCGGATTGTCAGGACCATGTTTTGATCGTGCTTATCCTTTTAACAGGAGTGTTGTGCCCTTTTGCTCAAGTCTGTTTCGCTTTGTCAAGTCTTGCATCCTTTCTCAACCGGAGTGCTGCTCGAAGTTGTTCTTCCTTGTCCCTCTTTTATAACGGAGTGTTTTTCACTTTGTTTACCTCCGTTGTATTATTCTTTTCTATTGGTTCAACCTCCCAAGGTTCGTTGTTTCACTCGTTTGTCAAAGAAGCAACTTAGTTTTACCTCTTCTCTTTCTTTTCCGTTTTTTCCCTCCGGTGCCATTCTAGATCTCGGGACGAGATCCTCTCGTAGTGATGGAGTGTTGTAACGCCCCGAGACCGATGTGCTAGGTGTTGTCCAGTTATTCGCTGTTGTTGCCTTGTCATTGCTTGCGTGTCATGCATTGCATATCATGTCATCATGTGCATTTCATTTGCATACGTGTTCATCTCATGCATTCGAGCATTTTCCCCGTTGTCCGTTTTGCATTCCGGTGCTCCGTTCTCCTCCGGTGGTCATTTCTAGCTTTCTTTCGTGTGTGGGGATTAAACATTTCCGGATTGGACCGAGACTTGCCAAGCGGCCTTGGTTTACTACCGGTAGACCGCCTGTCAAGTTTCGTACCATTTGGACTTCGTTTGGTACTCCAACGGTTAACCGAGGGACCGAAAAGGCCTCGTGTGTGTTGCAGCCCAACACCCCTCCAATTTGGCCCAAAACCCACCAAACTCTGCTCCATGTCCTAGAGCGTTCGATCACGATCGCGTGGCCGAAAACCGCACCTCATTTGGACTCTCCTAGCTCCCTCTATGCCTATATATACACCCCCCATTCCAAATTCGCGGATCCTCTCCCCCTAACACTAAAATCCCAGATCCGCGCCGGCCGGACACGTCCGCCCCGGCCGGACGCGTCTGCTCCGAGCCGCCAGCCACCCCGCGCTCTCCACGTGGCAAGCCGCCGCCGTCCCCGCCCGCGGCCCGGCCGGCCCGCAGCCGGCCCCCGCCAGCCCGAGGCCGCCGCCGTCGCCCTCCACTCCGGCGCCGCGCCGCCGCGGCCCGCCCCGCCGGCCGCCGTCGCCACCTCGTCGCCCCGAGCCACCGCGAAGCTCGCCGGCGTCGCCCGGCCCGCAGCCGGCCCCGGCTCCGGCCACCGCGGCCCCCGGTGCCGCCGCCCCGGCCACTGGACGTCGCCCCCGCCGGCCGCCGTCCTCGTCTTCGCCGGAGTCGCCTCAGGAGGCGCGCCCCGACCCGGTTGCTACAGTGATACGAAACCCTAGATCCAGATCTGGGTAGTTTTTTTTCACCAAGTCCTCAGAATTTTTAGTCCAAGTGCTACTGTTCGAGACTCCGTAACTTTGCGTCCGTAGCTCCGATTTGGGAATATAGCATATCAAAATGTTCATCTCAGAGAGTACATCATTTCATTCCATTGCATAATTTTCGTTTGAGCTCATCTTGATGCCCGAAATGCTGTTAGAAAGAGGCTTCGTGAGTTATTTGTCAGATCTGCTAGTTCATCTTAGACTTTTGTCATTTTTGCCATGATTATTGTGTGCATGATATACCTGTGAGTCCTCCATATGTTTTGTTAAGGGTCTTGTTATCTTTCCAGAGGTGCAACCCATGCATTTTTAGGATGTGTGTGGTGACTTGTGCAAGCTTGCAAACTGAGGCACCCGGTAAATCTGTTTTCAGGGACTTAGTAGTTTTCACTAAGTCAGGGATTATTTAGTTCATGATGCCATATGTTCTTGTTGTTTCCTAGTAATTCGTGTCTCTTTTGAGGATGATCAGTAAGGGAGTTTTGTTAATCTTGTAGTGCTCTATCAATCCATGTCTTTGTTTGCAATTATGGAGCACCCTAGCTTGAGTCGATCGAGCTCTACTTTTGCTTCGTTGTGAATCTGGGCAGATCGTCAACTTGTTTGAGATTTTGCCGATGTTATTGTAGTGGATCCGTGCATGCTATGCCTTTGTTATTGCCATGTCTAGCTTGTATTTTGTGCCTTCTTATGGTATGTATGCTTGCCTTGCCATGACTTGCACCGTAGTGAGTGCATCGAGCTCATTTACATGCCTTCGTGAGTTATATTTCAGCATGTCTCAGTTTTCACCAAGTCTGAAAACTGATTATGTTTTTGCTATGTTCGTGTGCTGGTTAGTATATTTTGTGATACCTTTTGGCTCAAGGTCACTAAGGGACTTTTATTAAGCTTGTTGAGTAGCTCCATGCCATGTCTTTCTTTGTCATGTTCAGGTCCTGTAGCATGTTGTTTTGTTGCTCCGAAGAGGGCTATATGATCTGAAATTCCAGACAAGTGTTAATTTCACTAAGTCTGAGATCTGTTTTACCATTTGCGTTTTTGCCATGCTTGTTTGAACCTGTTAATGGATGATTTGGACGTAGATCAGTGCTAGACTTTTGTTAAGCATCTTGAATGCTTCCCTGCAATATATTTTGATGCCATTTTTGGGTGCTGTAGCATGTTCATCTCATTGCATTTAGATGCCTACTTGCTGTAAATTGCAGACCGGTGTCATTTTTGAATCGCTTGCCATTTCCAAACCGTAACTCCGATTCCGGCGATCTTTATATCGTTTTCAAGCGATTTCACCTCATCTTTCCAGTGGCACCTTTGTAATTCCATGTTGAGGCCAGGTTCATGCATTT